>NW_022591665.1:753-5743 GCF_004348235.1 Phoca vitulina
TCTGCTGCTTTAGCTGAGCTTGATGCGTTAAAGGATAATGACGATGAGAGTGAGGATGACAGACCTATCTTTGCTTTTCCAATTATTAGGCCTCCCCCGGTCCAGGGAGTTGCACAGGCCCCCTATTATGATGGGATAGATATAGGGGACATTGCACGCTTAAAAAAGGCAGTGACTTTATATGGACCGCAATCACATTATGTCAAAGAGCTACTTATAGGTACAGCTCGACATTATAATAATTTTGCTCCAGAAGATTGGAGAGTCCTTTGTAGAGCTCTCTTAAAGGAGCCTGAATATCTGCAATGGCAGATGTGGTTCTCCGAGCTCTGTATGGATCAGGCTCGTAAGAACGCTTTAAGTCACAATCCTCGGGTCCAGGCTATAACTTACGAAATGTTGGCGGGAATAGGTCAATATTCTGATATTGCTGCTCAAGTTATTACCCCTGAAGAAATCCATGATCAATTACGGGAAATTAGTTTAGAAGCTTGGGATCGTATTCACCCAAAAGGAGAACATTATGGATCTTGGACTAAGGTTATTCAAAAGACTAATGAGCCTTATGTCGAGTTCTTATCGCGATTAAAATTAACCTTGGAGAGAACTGTCATAGGAGAAGAAGCTAGACAGCAGCTGTTAAAACTGCTGGCATATGAAAATGCTAATGAGGATTGTAAAAGAATTATATTGCCTATTAAAGATACAGGAGATATTAATGCTTTCATGAAGGCCTGTAAGGATGTTACATCAGAGAGTAGAAAGATGCAGCTGTTTGCTGAAACAATGGCCACTACCTGGCATTCCTTGCAATCTAAGCAACTCGAGAACATGAAATGTTTTGGTTGCGGTCAATTAGGGCATTTGAAAAGGAACTGTAAAGAAAAGAAACCTGACAAAGGGCGCGGACCTGGAATTTGTCCACGATGTAAGAAGGGAAAACATTGGGCTCGAGAATGTCGCACTAAATTAAATACAAGTTTTGCAGAAAAGCCGCAGGGAAACTCGATTTCGGGCCCTACCCCGGGCCCAGGACAAATGAACAGGGGAAACCAACCATATTCTCCCTTAGCCCAGCTACCCAACACAGTGCCGCAGTGGACATACCAGCCATAAGGCCATTTACTTTAAAAGGAGGGGATAGACCTCAGAAAATTCCTACTGGAATTTATGGACCCTTACCAATTGGCACTTTTGCTCTATTAACAGGTCGCTCTGGTTTGACATCAAAAGGAGTGACTGTTCACTTAGGTATAATTGATGCTGATTACAGAGGAGAAATTCAAGTTCTTATGTCTTCCCTAGTTGATGTGTCCTTTGAAGCAGGAGAACGAATTGCCCAGTTATTGTTATTACCTTATCTCCCCATAGGTCAGACTACCGCTGTCAGGCATGGAGGGTTTGGCAGCACGGATCCAAAATGTGTTTTTTGGGCCACACAAATAACTTGTATGCAGCCCTTGATGACAGTTAAATTGAATACGAAAGATATTACTGTCTTGTTGGATACAGGGTCAGATATCACTATTATCAAAACTGCTGATTGGCCTGAAAATATCCCCTATAATGAGATTCCTTGTCAGATAAAAGGAGTTGGCAAGGCACCTGTCCGAAGTATTGGCTTAGCCACTCAATTTGTAACATTTACCTCCCAGGATGGGCAACTGGCCGTGTTAAAACCATATATTTTAGATGTTCCTTTAAATATTTTAGGCCGTGATGTTTTAGAACAGTGGGGAGCTCACCTGGAATTTTGATTATAGATGGAACCTATTAAAATATTATGGAAATCCGAAGATCCCTTGTGGATTGAACAATGGCCATTAACTAAGGAAAAATTGGCTGCTGCACACCAATTGGTAAGAGAGCAATTACAAAAACAACATATTGAACATTCCACTTCTCCGTGGAACTCTCCAATTTTTGTCATAAAGAAAACTTCAGGTAAATGGCGTTTACTTACAGATTTACGTGGAGTTAATAACTCCATGTTCCCCATGGGGGCTCTCCAGCCTGGGGTACCTTCACCGGCTGCCTTGCCGAGGGATTGGCATACAATGGTAATTGATCTACAGGATTGTTTTTTCACTATCCCTGTACATAAAGATGATAGGAAACGTTTTGCCTTTTCACTTCCTTCTATAAATAGGCAGGGACCTCACCAAAGGTTTCAATGGAAGGTTTTGCCTCAAGGCATGATGAATTCCCCTACGATGTGTCAACTTTATGTTGACGCTGCCTTGCGTCCCGTGCGTCAAAAGTGGCCTCAGGTGTATATAGCTCATTATATGGATGATATTTTGTTTGCTAGCCCTCATCAAAATGAGTTAGAAGAAATTTTAAAATTATTGCCAGAGTATTTTATTCCTTTTGGATTGGTAATTGCTCCAGAAAAAATTCAAAAAGGAAATATTATAAATTATTTAGGATATGTGATAGAAAGAAATACTGTTAGACCACAAAAAATAGCTATACGAAGGGATAATTTGAAGACTTTGAATGATTTTCAAAAATTATTAGGAGATATTAATTGGTTACGGCCATCTTTAGGTATCCCTACTTATCAATTACATAATTTATTTGATACATTACAAGGAAATCCTGATATTCATAGTCCCCGACAGCTTACTGCGGAAGCAGAAAAGGAATTACAATTTGTGGAAGAAAAAATTAAATCCGCTTTTCTTACTCGCATTGATCCTTCTTTACCCTTGACAATGTATATTTTAAATACATGGCAATATCCCACAGCTATTATTGGACAAAAAGAGTTGCCTGCTGAATGGATTTATACTAGACATCATTTTTCAAAAAATATCACTCCTTATGGTATTCAGATTGCATATTTGATAGAACAGGCTCGAGATAGAGCTATAATTATGACCGGATGTGATATTATGGATATAATTATTCCTCTTTCTAAAGATCAATTTTCATTTTTGTTACGGAATATAGAGGAATTACAGATTGCCCTTGCAGGGTATGTGGGACAAATTAATTACCATTTTCCTAAAGGAAAATTATGGGATTGTTTTCGTAAACAAGAATTTATTATTCAGGATATAATTAGTGAACAACCTTTGGTTGATGCACCCACTGTGTTTACAGATGGGTCAAAAACTAAAAGTGCATATTGGACAACTAAAAGGTATTGGGTTCAAAATACAGATTTTAATTCAGTCCAACAAAATGAATTATTTGCCATCGCCCAAGTATTAAAAGATTTTCCCTCGGCTGTGAATATTCTTGCTGATTCAGCATATGCTGTTGGGGTCGTTAAAAATGTATATACTGCCGTGGTATGTTCTAATAAGTCCAACCTACTTAGTTTATTTTTACTCTTACAAACTTTGTTAAGAAATCGTAATACTCGTATTTATGTAACTCATATTCGCTCTCATACTAATCTTCCTGGTTCCTTGGCTTATGGCAATGCTCAAGTAGACGCTTTGGTGTCATTTGCATCTGCAGACGAGGAACATAATTTATTGCATACCAATGCTGGTAGATTACATGTTCAATATAAAATTCCTTATCGTCAAGCAAAACAAATTATAAAACAGTGTCCTATTTGCAGACCTTTACACTTACGTGCTGTAAAAGCTGGGGTTAATCCTCGAGGAACTTATGCCAACGAACTTTGGCAAATGGATGTTACTCATGTGGCACAATTTGGTCGATTATCTTATGTACATGTTGTAATAGATACTTATTCTCAATTTATATGGGCCACAGCACAAATGGGTGAAACTACACAACATGTTATTACTCATTTATTAGAAACGTTTGCTGTGATGGGTTTACCTTCCAGTATCAAGACAGATAATGGGCCAGCATATAAAAGTAAAAAATTTCAAGCTTTTTGCTTGCAATATGGTATAATGCATAAAACAGGCATTGAATATAATCCCCAAGGACAGGCCATTGTGGAGCGTGCACACAGTACTTTAAAATTGCAAATTAAAAAATTAAAAAGGAGGAAAACAGATCATATACTATCATTTACTCAATCTAATGCACGTTCCATTTTGTCACAAGTATTGTTTACATTGAATTTCTTGAACCTTCCGCAGGGAGATATTCTCTCGAGAGCAGAAAAACAGTTCATAGAGGGAGAGACGGCTCCTCTCCCCTTGAATGAACATATATGGTTTAAGCCCGCTGCGGATGCAGAATGGCAGCCAGGATTGTTGCTTTATAGAGGGAAAAGGTTATGCTTATGTTTCCACAGAAAATGGACAAACCTGCTCCTGGCTCCCAGCAAGGTGGATCCGGTCGCGGACCAATCCGGACGGCTGTCAGGCGACGCATGGAAGCCCCGAGAGTGCACGAATCGATGTTACAAGCTGATGAATCTCTCCTGCAAGCTATGGCTCACTTACATTTGGATAGGCGTCATCACTGGCGGCCTCCGCCTCTTGCTTTACCCACTTGGGGGCATATTAAAAAGCTTGCTGGGGAGGGACAAAAGATCTTGAAGGAAACAAGAAAGCCTTGTACACCTGAGCATTTGTTCTTGGCCATGTGCGCTTTGCTTACTATGTCATCCCCTCCTATTGAGGCGACTAATGTAAGTTATTGGGCTTATATACCTAACCCACCTATGATGGAACCTGCACCTTGGGGAAGTGCAGATATTCCCATTTATACCTCCCCGATGATACTTTCGCCTCCTTGGAAGAATCTGACTTAGATATTTGGAAAACCCTTTGAGAATGAGGATGCTGCTACATTGGCTCAGTCGTTTTTGAAGCAATTTGAAGGACTAGACCCGAAGGGAATTATTCAAAGCTTAGGGCATACCGCTGGAGGAATCGGAATTTCATTAATTTTTGTTATATGCTGTTTTCTGTGCATGTATGTATGTTTCGTTCGACCTTCCCGGAAGTCTATTGCCACTCTCTGGTGGGCGTTTCTTTTTAAACAAAGGAAAAAAGAAGGAATTGAGGCTAATACAGGTATGTGAGCCCTCTGTGGCCGTGATTGTTTG
>NW_022591666.1:0-5738 GCF_004348235.1 Phoca vitulina
AGAGTTGAGGGTCCATTTCTGGGCTCTCTATTCTGTTCCATTGATCTATGTGTCTGTTTTTGTACCAGAACCATACTGTCTGGATGATGACAGCTTTGTAATACAGCTGGAAGTCCGGAATTGTGATGCCACCAGCTTTGCTTTTCTTTTTCAACATTCCTTTGGCTATTTGAGGTCTTTTCTGGTTCCATGTAAATTTTAGGATGATTTCTTCCATTTCTTTGAAAAAAGTGGGTGGTATTTTGATACGGATTGTATTAAATGTGTAGATTGCTCTAGGTAGCATGGACATTTTCACAATATTTGTTCTTCCAACCCATGAGCATGGAACATTTTTCCATTTCTTTGTGTCTGCCTCAATTTCTTTCATGAGTATTCTATAGTTATCTGAGTAAAAATTCTTTGCCTCTGGTTAGATTAATTCCTAGGTATCTTATGGTTTTAGGTAAAATTGTAAATGGGATTGACTCCTTAATTTCTCTTTCTTCTGTCTTGTTGTTGGTGTATAGAAATGCCACTGATTTCTGTGCATTGATTTTATATCCTGCCACTTGACTGAATTCCTGTGTGAGTTCTAGCAGTTTTGAGGTGGAGTCCTTTGGGTTTTCCACATAAAGTATCATATCATCTGCAAACAGTGAGAGTTTGACTTCTTCTTTGCTGATTTAGATGTCTTTTATTTCTTTTTGTTCTCTGATTGCTGTGGCTAGGACTTCTAGTACTATGTTGAATAGCAGTGGTGAATAGAGTGCCGCGTCCCTGACCGTAGGGGGAAAGCTCTCAGTTTTTCCCCATTGAGAATGATATTGGCTGTGGGTTTTTCATAGATGGCTTTTATGATATTGAGGTATGTACCCTCTACCCCTACACTGTGAAGAGTTCTAATGAAGAAAAGATGCAGTAGAAACGCTCCATCACACGCTGGGTGAGCACAGAGTGTGACCAGAGACCAGGAGACAGGAGTGATTGACTGCTTTTCTCTGGGGGCACACTGAGGAGTGGGGCCCTGAGTTCTTGGCTCCTCCAGGGTGGAGATTGGGAGGCCGCCATTTTCACTTTCACCCTCCAAAGCTGTACGGAAAACTTGCAGGGAACAAAAGCTCCTGAGAGCAAACCCAAGCAGATTACTTAGCCCGGGCCCCAGCAGGGATGGGGCAATTTCACCTTTGGCAAAGACATTTGAGAACCACTGCAACAGGCCTCTCGCCCAGAAGATCAACAAGAACAGCCAGCCAAGACCAAGTTCACCCAACAATGAGAATGGCAGAACTCCAGCACTAGGGGAATACAGCACATAGAATTCATGGCTTTTTTCCCCTGATTCCTTAGTCTTCCAAAGTTATTTTTTTTAATTTTCTTTCTTTTCTTTCCTACTTCCTTTTTTGAATTTTTCTTTTTCCCTTTTTCAACCAACATCTTATCAATACCTTTTTAAAAATCTTTTTTATCTTCATTTTTAGAGTCATATTCTATCCCTTCATAGTAGTTAACCATATTTTGGGTATATATATAAGTTGTTCTCTCTTTAAAATTTTGGGATACACTCTCTTCTAACAGACCAAAATATACCCTAAATCTCTAGTGTATGGCCATGTTCTAGTCTCCTGCCTGATTACATTTTCTCCCTTTTCTTTAAAATTTCTTTTTTCTTTTTTCAACCAACATCTTGTCTTATCAATTCCTTTTATAAAATCTTTTATAATTTTCATCTTTACAGTCATATACCATCCCTACATCGTATTTACCCTTATTTTTCTACATATATAATTTTTTCTTTCTTTAAAATTTTGGGAGGCACTTTCTTCTAACAGACCAAAATATGCCCAAAATCATGTGTGTGGCACTGATCTATTCACCAGCCTGATAATCTTTGATCGTATTCTTTTTTATTTTATCTTTTTCTTTTCCCTTTTTTTTCTTTTCCTTTCTTTCCCTTTCTTTTCCCCCGTTTTCAAGTCTCTTCTGATTTGTTTAGTGTATATTTTTCTGGGGTCATTGTTACCCTGTTAGCATTTTTTTTTCTCATTCATCTATTGTCCTTTGGACGAAATGACTAGATGGAAAAAATCACCTCAGAAAAAAGAACAAGAGGCAGTACTGACTGCCAGGGACCTAATCAATACAGACATTAGTAAGCTGTAAGAACTAGAGTTCAGAATGACGATTATAAAGATACTAACTGGGCTTGAAGAAAGCCTGGAAGATACTAGAGAAACCCTTTCTGGAAAAAAATAAAAGAACTAAAATTGAACCAAGTCAAAATCAAAAAGGCCATTAATAAGGTGTAATAAAAAATGGAGACTCTAACTGCTGTGATAAATGAGGCAAAAGAGAGAATTTTGATATAGAAGACCAATTGATGGAGAATAAAGAAGCTGAGAAAAAAGAGAGATAAACAACTACTGGATCACGAGGACAGAATTTGAAAGAGAAGTGATGCCATAAGATGAAACAATATTAGAAAAATTGGTATCCCAGAAGAAGAAAGAGAGAGAAGGCCAGAAGGTATATTGGAACAAATTATAGCAGAGAACTTCCTTAATTTGGGGAAGGAAACAGCCATCAAAATCCAGGAGGCACAGAGAACCCCACTCAAAAAGAAATTAAATAGGTCCACACCCCAACATCTAATAGTAAAACATACGAGTCTCAGAGACAAAGAGAAAATCCTGAAAGCCACTCGGGACAAGAGATCTGTAACCTACAATGGTAGAAACATTAGATTGGCAACAAACCTATCCACAGAGACCTGGCAGGCCAGAAACGACTGGCATGATATATTCACGGCACTAAATGAGAAAAATATGCAGCCAAGAATATATCCAGCTAGGCTGTCATTGAAAATAGAAGGAGAGATAAAAAGCTTCCAAGACAAACAAAAACTAAAAGAATTTGCAAACATGAAACGAGCACTACTAAAACTATTGAAATGGGTCCTCTAAGCAAAGAGAGAGCCTAAAAGTAACATAGACCAGAAAGGAACAGAGACAATATACAGTAACATTCACCTTACAAGCAATATAATGGCACTAAATTCATATCTTCCAATAGTTACCATGAATGTAAATGGGCTAAATGCCCCAATCAGAAGACACAGGGTATCAGATTGGATAAAAAAACAAGACCCACCAATATGCTGTCTGCAAGAGAGTCATTATAGACCCAAAGACACCTCCAGATAGAAAGTGAGGGGGTGGAAAACAATTTACCATGCTAATGGACACCAAAAGAAAGCTGGGGTGGCAATCTTTATATCAGACAAATTAGATTTTAAACCAAAGACTATAATAAGAGATGAAGAAGAACACTATATCCTACTTAATGTGTCTATCCAACAAGAAGATCTAACAATTGTAAATATCTATGCCCCTAACATGGGAGCAACCAATTATATAAGCCAATTAATAACAAAAGCAAAGAAACACATTGACAACAATACAATAATAGTGAGGGACTTTAATACCCTCCTCACTGAAATGGACAGATCATCTAAGCAAAAGATCAGCAAGGAAATAAAGACTTTAAATGACACACTGGACCAAATGGAATTCACAAGTATATTCAGAATATTCCATCCCAAAGCAACGGAATACACATTCTTCTCTAGTCCCTATGGAACATTCTCCAGAATAGATCACATCCTAGGTCACAAATCAGGTCTCAACTGGTACGAAAAGATTGGGATCATTCCCTGCATATTTTCAGACCACAATGCTTTGAAACTAGAACTCAATCACAAGAGGAAAGTCAGAAAGAACTCAAGTACATGGAGGCTAAAGAGCATCCTACTAAAGAATGAATGGGTCAACCAGGAAATTAAAGAAGAATTAAAAAAATTCATGGAAACCAATGAAAATAAAAACACAACTGTTCAAAATCTTTGCGATGCAGCAAAGGCAGTCCTAAGAGAAAAGTATGTAGCAATACAAGGCTTTCACAAGAAACAAGAAAGGTCTCAAATACACAACATAACCCTACACCTAAAGGAGCTGGAGAAAGAACAACAAATAAAGCCTAAACCCAGCAAGAGAAGAGAAATAATAAAGATCAGGGCAGAAATCAATGAAATAGAAACCAAAAGAACAGTAGAACAGATCAATGAAACTAGGCGCTGGTTCTTTGAAAGAATTAATAAGATTGATAAACTGCTGGGCAGCCTTATCAAAAAGAAAAGAGGAATGACCCAAATAAATAAAATCATGAATGAAAGAGGAGAGATCACAACCAACACCAAAGAAATACAAACAAGTATAAGAACATATTATGAGCAACGATATGCCAGCAAATTAGACAATCTGGAAGAAATGGATGCATTCCTAGAGGTGTACAAACTACCAAAACTGAGCCAGGAAGAAATAGAAAATCTGAACAGAGCTATAACCACTAAAGAAATTGAAACAGTCATCAAAAATCTCCCAACAAACAAGAGCCCAGGGCCATATGGCTTCCCAGGGGAATTCTATGAAACATTTAAAGAATTAATACCTATTCTTCTGAAACTGTTCCAAAAAATTAAAATGGAAGGAAAACTTCCAAACTCATTTTATGAGGACACCATTACTTTGATCCCCAAACCAAAGACCATCAAAAAGGAGAATTACAGACCAATATCCCTGATGAACATGGATGCAAGAATTCTTACCAAAATACTACCCAATATGTTCCAACTGTACTTTAAAAGGATTATTCACCACGACCAAGTGGGATTTATCCCTGGGCTGCAAAGTTGGTTCAACATTTGCAAATCAATCAATGTGATACAACACATTAATAAAAGAAATAGCAAGAACGATATGATTCTCTCAATAGATGCAGAAAAAGCATTTGACAAAATACAGCATCCTTTCTTGATCAAAACTCTATAGAGTATAGGGATAGAGTGTACATGCCTCAATATCATAAAAGCCATCTATGAAAAACCCATAGCAAATTTCTTTCTCAATGAGGAAAAACTGAGTTTTCCCCTAAGGTCAGGGACACGGCAAGGATGTCCACTCTCACCACTGCTATTCAACATACTACTAGAACTCCTAGCCTCAGCAATCAGACAACAAAAAGAAATAAAAGGCATCTGAATCAGCAAAGAAGTCAAACTCTCACTCTTTGCAGATGATATGATACTTTATGTGGAAAACCCAAAGGACTCCACCCCAAAACTGCTAGAATGCATACAGGAATTCAGTAAAGTGACAGATATAAAATCAATGCACAGAAATCAGTGGCATTCCTATACACCAACAAAAAGACAGAAGAAAGAGAAATTAAAGAGTCGATCCCATTTACAATTGCACCCAAAACCATAAGATACCTAGGAATAAATCTAACCAAAGAGGCAAATAATCTGTACAAAGAAAACTATAAAATACTCATGAAAGAAATTGAGGAAGACACAAAGAAATGGAAAAACATTCCATGCTCATGGATTGGAAGAACAAATATTGTGAAGATGTCAATGCTACCTAGAGCAAACTACACATTCAATGCAATCCCTATCAAAATACCATCAACTTTTTTCAAAGAAACGGAACAAATCATCCTAAAATTTGTATGGAACCAGAAAAGACCCTGAATAGCCAGAGGAATGTTGAAAAAGAAAAGCAAAGCTGGTGGCATCACAATTCGGGACTTCAAGCTCTATTACAGAGCTCTCATCATCAAGACAGTATGGTACTGGCACAAAAACAGACACAAAGATCAATGGAACAGAATAGAGAGCCCAGAAATGGACCCTCAACTCT
>NW_022591667.1:0-5729 GCF_004348235.1 Phoca vitulina
AAGCCCGAGAACATTCTGTCAACACAGCCCATTTGCCGATCCAGGAATACATGGTCAGATGCCAGAATGAGAAAAACTATCATTCAGAGATATTGGCCATCAATCAAGTATTTGACATCCTGTCCACATACTTTGAGACTCAAAACTGGCCTGAAGCATTGAAGAAAGGAGTTTCTTCCAGAAAAGGCTACGTTCTTCAGAACTCAGTGGATGATGGACAGCCTAAGGAGCTGCAGAAGGCAAAGTTGCTGGAGGTGTCTTGACTGAAAAGCAGAGCAGAGGCTGGTGATAGCACACACTTGCCTGTACTTGACATCTTGGATCTTCACTAGAATGTAAGTTACTAATAACAGGGACCACATGTTATGCTCCTTTCTATCTCCCATCGTGCCTAGCTCACAGGAAGAGCCCAGATATATGTTGACTAAGTAAAAAGTTTACATAACAAGGAATTAGCACTAAACTACATGGCTCTGGATGTATTAATTCATCTTTTATATACTTGTTTGTGAAATACCTACTCTTTAGAGATAGCTTAACAATTAAATAATTATTGTTCTATAAAAAAAAAAAAAACAAAAAAACAACAAAAAAACCCCACATCCTTTCATTTCTGAAATATCTGCTGATAGCCTGCTATGTGTCTCACGGCCACTGGCACTTTCCTTTCTCCTTTTTTCTCCCCTCCATGCACATCTCAATTTTATTAGTCACAATTTTATAATGACATTGCTTATGGCATTTCATACTCTTACATAATCAAAAATGACAAAAATATTTAATTTATTTTTTTGTTTTGTTTTTTTCTGTTGTTTTTTTAAATTTTATTTTATTATGTTATGTTAATCACCATACATTACATCATTAGTTTTTGATGTAGTGTTCATGATTCATTGTTTGTGTATAACACCCAGTGCTCCATGCAGAGCGTGCCCTCTTTAATACCCATCACCAGGCTAACCCATCCACCCACCCCCCTCCCCTCTAGAACCCTCAGTTTGTTTCTCAGAGTCCATAGTCTCTCATGGTTCGTCTCCTGGAAATAAAACTAAAACACTTTAAATTTTATAGGCATATATGAAAATCTAATTGCATAAATATAAAAATAAATGTTTTAAAAGTAAATATAAAACTAGAGGAGATTTAGGAGTATTCCAGTGTTAAACCTAGTGTTGATACTAGGTGTTCTAATATTATATTTCAGATCTCAAACACTTTAAAATATTGTTTCATTCAAATTTCTTTATAGGACCAAATTGCTTTATATTTGTTTCTCTTTTTAAAAAAAAAGATTTTATTTGCTTATTTTAGAGAGAGAGAGAGAGCACATGCACAATCAGGGAGGGTCAGAGGGAGAAGGAGAAAATCTGAGGCAGACTCTGCTCTGAGTATGAAGCCAAACTCAGGGTTCCATCCCATGACCAAGAGATCATGACCTGAACCCAAGCCAAGAGTCTGATGTTTAATCCACTGAACCACCCAGGTTCCCCTTGTTTCTCTTAATAAAAATAAAACAGCTCTTTGCTAAAATAAATAAATAAATAAATAAATAAATAATAAATAAATAAATAGATTATCAAGTTAGGCTGAAATATATGTACATAAAGAAGTTTAAAATCACCAGAAATCACCAATTTGAATATAAATATAAATCTGATACAATTTATAGTGATGATGATGATTATAGTAACAAGCTAGTGCTAAATAATAAAAATGTGCTGTGTATTTTTCTATGAATAATCAGAATGTCCTCTAGAAAGCTTGGATCAACTTTTGTTTCCATAGATGTATATGTCTAATTCCATATAGATTTGGAAATATAGAATTACTGATGTATGAAAAATAATATTTTGTTTTGTGCTCATACCCTTGAAGAGTGGAATTCTGGCGGGTCTTCATTTGCCATCCCTGAAAATCCTTCCACTGCCCTTCTCTGTCCTGCCTGCCTCAACACATTGGCAGTTAGAACTTTTCAGCATGAGTTTTGACTTGCTGCTCTCTCTTCCATGGGTCAAGCTCTTAGCTGGCTCTGCTAGCACCATTTCTTTACCCTTTCAGACCCAAGATTGGTGACAGTCTCCTACAAATGCTGGTATTTGGCTTATTTTCTGGTGTGTTCCTTAAACATGACCATACCTGTGAATATATTCCATTATTAAATTCTCTCTGAAATCCAACTGAGGGTGCTCTTATATACATTCTATATATACATATATGTATTGATTTCTGTATTGTCTACAATATTCTTGGGCCATTTTATTTTAAACATGAATACTTACCTTTATTGACCTATCCCTCTTTTTTTTTTTCCCTCAGGTTGTTCTTTGTACTCTAAACTTGTTTATGCTGGGACTTCTGTTTGTCTTGTTTTTGTTTGCTTCGCAATAAATATTTTATAGTTTTATATCATCACATTGATCATTTATAATTTATTTTGGAGAAAGAAATAAGATTATTTCCTATTTCTTAGTAGCACCACCCCAGCCAGTTACCCTAACATCGTTTACCGAAGAATTTATTTGTCTCATAATCTCTAAATGCCTACTATATAACATATTACTTTTCCATGTTAACTAGAGTTTATCTCTATTTAAATATGTCACAATCACTATATCTTTTAAGTGGCCATTTTATGTCAAGAATTGTGAAAATTCTGAGAATTTACCCTATTTATAGGTAACAAATTAGCTTGCCACAATTTCATGTAAGCTGATGTGAGACACAAGTATTCTGGGATAGAGACAAAGGACTTTATTACTCCGGATGCTGCAAAACAGCCTGATCTTCATGTTTTAGTTAGATCTCCTTGACACTAACTCCCAAGGGTATGTGGAGTAGAGCCCACAGAGATGTGCACACAGTGTGATCACATCACAGCTGAGAAACTTAAAGCTTAGGGAATTATGAATCTTTTATAAATGACTGAAGGAGGACATTTTGTTTATTATACTGGACAGTAAACAAATATGACCTGTTCACCAGAGGGAGACGCTATCTCAGTCATTCAAAGATGTTTGCTATACAAATATCCTTGAAAATATAGTCAAAAAAGCCAATGCCACTGCATGTAAGATGTGCAGAAATGCAATAGATTCATGGATTAAAATCTACCAACATTAAAGAAACGTAAGAAAAGAACTGATTGAGTGCACAAATTCTGTCAACCGCACTCTGAACGTTTTAATTGATTCTTTCTTTTTACACAGCTAAATCTCCTAGATCGAGATAGACAAATCATCCAAAAATACTGATATTTTTGCTTCCTATTTTAAAAATCTCTGGAGCTATTTTCACTTTTCTTATCTAATTATAGTAACCAGAATCTCCAAAAAGCTTTTAGCATTGTATTCTTAATAATCATTAATTGTACGTTCCTCACTTTAATAAGAACATTACTAGATTTTCATCATTAAATGCAATTGCTGATGAATGATATATACATGAAAACACACAACATAAACATACACACATTCATTTATCAGACTAAGATGTTCAACTCTATTCAGTACATACTGAAATTTTAAGTGGATTTGTGGTTAAAGTTCAGGAGAAATCTCATTGGTCCTTTCCAGGATCTTAAAGAATTTATTTTATTTATTTATTTTTTTAGAGGGTTGGGGAGGGGCAGAGAGAGAAGGAGAGAATCTTAAGCATGCTCCATGTCCAGCGTGGAGCCCCAGGTGGGGTTGATCTCACAACCCTGAGCTGAAATCAAGAGTGAAATGCTTCACCAACTGAGCCACCCAGGCGCCTCCTAAATACTTTTGTTTAATCAGAAATAAAACTAAGGGTGTTACCTTCAGATGAGTGTTTCTTTACTACAGAAAATATTATTTCTAAAATATCCCTATAATGTTAAAAAGAACTATGAAACACAGTGAGAGGTTGTCGTTTTGGTTTTGGGGCTTTTAAAAACACATCCTTTGGATGTGCGCTGCCGAGGCTGCTTGAGTTGAGGGCTTCAGGACTGGAAATTGGAAGGGAGTGTTCAGAAAACAGACTCGCATGTGCTACAGGAGCAAGAGGTCATCCTAGAAGACACAGGAGAAGATAGCATCTCTGAAAGCTTCCGGCTTCTACAGATCAATGTGGAATGCGAACGTCGGGAGGGAGAGACGCTGCCCACAGGCAGTGCAATGTGGTGCTCAAAAAATGTCCAGAGAAAACACAGACACTGGGAAAAGATAGTTGCAGCAAAGAAGAACAAAAGAAAGCAAGAAAAAGATAGAAGAAAGGCCAATTGTGTAGAAAATTCATGCATCTGCCCCCAGCACAGCAAACGTTTTCTGAGATCCTTAACCAAGGACAGACTTTTGGAAGCCAAACACTCAGGACCAAGACTCTGTATTGATCTGAGTATGACCCACCACATGTCTAAGAAGGAATTAAGTAGACTGGCTGGACAGATCCGTAGGTTGTATGATTCAAATAAAAAAGCCAACAGGCCATTTTGGATCTACCTCACTGGATTCACAACAGACAGTCCCCTGTATGAAGAGTGTTTGAGGATGAATGATGGATTTTCTAGTTACCTGCTAGACATAACAGAGGAAGACTGCTTTAGTTTATTTCCCCTGGAAACCCTTGTGTACCTGACTCCTGATTCAGAACATGCTTTTGAAGATATTGATCTAAACAAAGTTTACATCCTTGGTGGACTTGTGGACGAAAGCATTCAGAAGAAGGTGACATTTCAAAAAGCCCGAGAACATTCTGTCAACACAGCCCATTTGCCGATCCAGGAATACATGGTCAGATGCCAGAATGAGAAAAACTATCATTCAGAGATATTGGCCATCAATCAAGTATTTGACATCCTGTCCACATACTTTGAGACTCAAAACTGGCCTGAAGCATTGAAGAAAGGAGTTTCTTCCAGAAAAGGCTACGTTCTTCAGAACTCAGTGGATGATGGACAGCCTAAGGAGCTGCAGAAGGCAAAGTTGCTGGAGGTGTCTTGACTGAAAAGCAGAGCAGAGGCTGGTGATAGCACACACTTGCCTGTACTTGACATCTTGGATCTTCACTAGAATGTAAGTTACTAATAACAGGGACCACATGTTATGCTCCTTTCTATCTCCCATCGTGCCTAGCTCACAGGAAGAGCCCAGATATATGTTGACTAAGTAAAAAGTTTACATAACAAGGAATTAGCACTAAACTACATGGCTCTGGATGTATTAATTCATCTTTTATATACTTGTTTGTGAAATACCTACTCTTTAGAGATAGCTTAACAATTAAATAATTATTGTTCTATAAAAAAAAAAAAAACAAAAAAACAACAAAAAAACCCCACATCCTTTCATTTCTGAAATATCTGCTGATAGCCTGCTATGTGTCTCACGGCCACTGGCACTTTCCTTTCTCCTTTTTTCTCCCCTCCATGCACATCTCAATTTTATTAGTCACAATTTTATAATGACATTGCTTATGGCATTTCATACTCTTACATAATCAAAAATGACAAAAATATTTAATTTATTTTTTTGTTTTGTTTTTTTCTGTTGTTTTTTTAAATTTTATTTTATTATGTTATGTTAATCACCATACATTACATCATTAGTTTTTGATGTAGTGTTCATGATTCATTGTTTGTGTATAACACCCAGTGCTCCATGCAGAGCGTGCCCTCTTTAATACCCATCACCAGGCTAACCCATCCACCCACCCCCCTCCCCTCTAGAACCCTCAGTTTGTTTCTCAGAGTCCATAGTCTCTCATGGTTC
>NW_022591668.1:0-2441 GCF_004348235.1 Phoca vitulina
CCCTACGTGTGAGGCTATAGTGAATTTTGCACACCTGGGCAATGCCAAGCTAATGAGGGACGAACAAGAAGGAAAGCATTCGACTTGAAACCCCCAGGAATGTTACTGGAGACCGTGATTCTACTGAAGACCCCTAAACCCCAAGGACACAAGGAGCCTCTCCCCGAGGCCAAATTGGAAGCCACATGCTCACCCTAATGCTAGCCCTCCACTCAGCCCTCAGGCTGCATACCCGGGCCGCCATAGGATAGGTACCCCGAGTCGGCCAAATTGTCACCCTAATCCTAGGCATGCCTCTGGCGCTGCCTGGGACCCAATGAGGAATGACAGGACTTGGGACAAAAGCCTGGCGCCGGACACATGCACCAAGAATAGAGAAGTAGGCCATGCCATGGACAACCAGCACGGCGGAGCGAATTGCATGATTCTGGCAAATACGGACCCTCGACCCCACAACGGGCCTGGTCCCTGAGACCAAACCCTAAGCCTGACCTTCACCTTATAGCTCTCCCACAATGCAGGCCTCAGGGCAGGTCTCCACAAGGCCATCGGATAGACTCCTACCATCTCCCAGACGGTAATCCTAAGCGTGACCTGGCTGTGGGACTTACTGTGCACGAACCCTAGGTCTGAGGGCAAAATGGAGTTGGCTCACCTGACGGAAGCCAGACTGATCAGTCTGGGACACAGAAGGAAAACATGACACTTGCAACTCCTGGCTTTGGTAGAGAACAGGCAGCTAGCCCAAGCCCTGGAAGTCTGAGCAACACGATGAGCATGCTCCCTGAGGCCAAACCCGAAGCCTGAGCCTCGCCTTCATGCTAACCCTCCACTTAGCCCTCAGGCTAGGACTCTGCGCTGCTACTGAGTGGTCGCATATAGGGTTATATGGGACAGGATTATAACACAAACCCAGCCCTGGACGTGGTCTTGACCCGACCCAAACACTAGCTGTGAGGCTACGATGGATTTTGCACACATGGGCAATGCCAGGCTAATCAAGCACGAAAGAACGGATTCCGCGCGACTTGCAACCGCAGGAGATGTTGTCGGAGACCGTGATTCTAGCAAAGACCCTGTACATCAGGGACACCTAGAAGCCATCTCCCTAAGGCCTAAGTCGGAAGCCAGATGCTCACCGTAATGCTAACTCACAACTCAGCCCTCAGGGCACTTCTCCGTACTGCCATCAGAGAGGTGCCTACCCTCTCCATGGTTCTCACCATAGTCCTAGGCATGGCTCTGGCCCTACTTGGGCCTGAAGGCTAAGTTGGAGGAATAACGAGATTTAGGGCACAAGACCATGGGGGATGTTGCCGGAGACCGTTGTTTGGGTCTGGTCAGGGCCACATCTATGGCTACGGTTTGGGTTCTGGTCCTAAACACGTTGGGGGACCAATTCCATGGCAATGAAGCATCCTACCTGACGGCTGAGTGGAGGGCTGACATTTAGCATGAGGCTCACTCTGCGGGTTTGGCCTCAGCGGTTTGCTCATAGTGTTGCTGAGTTTGAGGTTTTGGGCTAGATTCCTGTTCTCCAGCAGTAACAGCTGGCTGTGGAGGGTGGTACGGATTCATCTCGGGTTCCTGAGTGACTGGTCCAGCGCTGGTCAGGTGAGTCACATCCATTGCACCCTCAGGACACTAAGTATCACAGGCAGGGCTAGGGGCCAGGAGATGGTAAGAGTCCATCAAATGGCAGCATGGAGACCTGCCACGAGGCCTGAGTTGAGGGTGACTTTTAGGGTGAAGCTCAGTCTACGTTTTTGGTCTCAGGGCCTAGGGCCGTTGTGGGTTCGAGGGTCAGGTTTTCGCCTGTATCAGGATATGTGCTCCACAGTGGTGGCTGACGCTGGCATGGCTTGCTTCTGTATTCTTGCAGGAATCGTCCTGCACCCGTCTGTGTCGCGACTCCCGTTGATCCTCAGACTTAGCATTCGGGTTCTAGCACAGGCTTAGGGAGAGGGTGAGAATCCAGGAGAGGGTAGGCACCTATCCGATGGCAGTGAGGAGAAGTGCCCTGAGGGCTGAGTTGCGGATCAGCATTTCGGTGAGCATCTGGCTTCCGAATTGGCCTCAGGGAGATGCTCCCGGTGTTCCTGAAGTTTAACGTGTTCACCAGATTACGGCCTCTAGCAGTAAACCCGGGGTTTGCAATTCAATGCACGATTTCCTTCTTTCTTCTTGCCTCATTTGCCCGCTCTCGCCCAGGTGTGCAAAATCCACTTCAGCCTTACAAGCATGGTTTGGGTTTGGTCAGGGCCACAGCGGCCACAGCCAGGACTAGAGTTTGGGATGTAGTCCCGAAGACGTTAGAGTCAAGTCAATAGCAGCACAGAGTCTTATCCTGCGGGCTGAGTTGAGGGTTTGCATTAGGGTGAGGTTCCGTCGTCGGTTTGGCCCCATGGGCATGCTCACAGTGTTGCGGAGTTTTAGGTTTT
>NW_022591668.1:2541-5729 GCF_004348235.1 Phoca vitulina
TAAAGATTTTATTTATTTATTTGAGACAGAGAGAATGAGAGAGAGAGCACATGAGAAGGGGGAGGGTCAGAGGGAGAAGCAGGTCCCCGCCGAGCAGGGAGCCCGATGCGGGACTCGATCCAGGGACTCCAGGATCACGACCTGAGCCGAAGGCAGTCGCTTAACCAACTGAGCCACCCAGGCGCCCCTGAGTTTTAGGTTTTTGGCTAGAATCCTGTTCTCCAGCAACACCTGGGCGTGGCAAGTGACGTTGTTATGCTTCTGTATTCCTCACTTTACTCGGGCATCAGTCATGTGAGCCAAACCCTTGGGTTCCACAGCTGGGTCTAGGGTTAGGTTTGCTGTCCGAGGGGATGGTAACCGTTTATCCGACAGCATTGTGGAGTCCCGCCCTGAGGCTTGAGTTGAGGGTGAGCTTTAGGGTGAAGCTCGGGCTTAGGGTTTTGTCTCAGGGACGAGGCTCATTGTGGGGTCGAGGGTCAGGTTTTCGTCAGAAACGTGCTATCCACTTGACCTGGTTGGTGTTCCCTGGCTTGGCTTGCTTCTGTAACCTTGGGGGATTGTCCTGCATCAGCCTGTGTCCGAGTCCCTTCGTTCTTCCGACTTAGCATTTGGGCTCAGGTAGTGCCAGATCCACGGCCTAGGGTTAGTGGGAGATTCCGGGAGAGGGTAGGTGCCCCCGGGCACAGTTGCAAGTGGCACGGTTTCCATCTTTGTTCCTGTCTATTTAGTCTGGCATCATCAGGCAGGTGAGCGAAACCCATCGCGCCCTCAGGACTACGGTTGGGGTAGAGTAATTTCCACAGCGAGGGCAAGGGTTAGCGTTGTGGGTGGACAGATGGTAGGAGGGTTTGGGTCTGGTGAGGGCCACATCCAGGGCTAGGGTTTGGTGATAGTGCTGAAGACTTTAGGGTCCATTTCCATAGCAGCACAGCGTACTATCTTTTGAGTACTGAGTAGAGGGCTAGCGTTAGGACGAGCCTCAAGGCTTTGGTTTTGGCCTCATCGGATGGCCTCAGGAGGCATGCTCATGGTTTATGCTGAGTTTCAGGTTTTTAGCTATAAGCCTGTTCTCCAGCAACACCCAGCGGTTGCAGTGGTCATGATTTCCTTCTGTGTTCCTAACTGATTCGTGTGGCATCGATCAGGTAAGCGAAATCCACTGCGCACTCAAACCTAGGGTTCGAGCACGGTAATCTCCGCAGCTAGGGCTAGGGTTCGTGTTCCGTTCCGGGAGATGGTAGGCATCTATCCAATGGCAGTGTGTGGAGACCTGCCCTGAGGTCTGAGTGGAGGGTGCTCTTTCGGGTGAAGATCAGGCTTAGGGCTTGGTCTTGAGGACTAGGCCCATTGTGGGATCGAAGGTCAGGTATTTGACTGAGTCGTGCTATTCGCTCCACTGTGGTGGTTGCCTGTGGCATCGCGTGCTTCTGTATTCTGGAGGATGTGTCCTGCGCTAGACCATGTCCCGAATTCCTCCGTTCCTCCGACTTTGCATTTGGGCCGTGGTCTCCCAGCTGCCACCGGAATAGCGCCTACCCTCTCCCAGAACTGTACCCTATCCCTAGGGATGGCTGGGGACATGACAGGGCCTGAACCCTGGGTCTGAGGGCAAAATGGATTTGGGACAGCTGGCCAATGCCAGACTAATCAGACAGGAACTCAGAAGGCAATGGGGCTGCTTGCAACCGCCAGGATGTGGATGGAGAGCTTGAAAAGCTCAGCCAGACTATGAGCGTCATCCTGAGGCCGAACTAGAAGCTGGGGTCTCACCCTAATGCATCAGGGCAGGCCCCCGCCTCCCAATCAGATAGGAGCCTACCATCTCCCAGACCCTCCTCACCCTAACACTAGGCATGGCTCTGTCCTTACCTGAGGCCAAAGGCTAGGTCTGATGAAGATGGTGTTTGAGACACAAGAGCGGTGAAGGACGAAATCAGCCAGGAATACAGAAGGACACCGTGCAACCCGCAACCACCGGGATGGAGTGTCGAACATGATTCTAGGGATGACCTGACCCTCGCCCCACCATGTGCCTTGTCCCCGAAACTGCACCCTAATCCTGAGCCTCACCCTGTTGCTCGCCCTCAACTCAGCCCTCAGGGCAAGCCCCACACGGCCATTGAAGAGGCCCCTACCTTCTCCCGGACCTTAACTCTAACCTTAGCCCTGCCTGTGGCCCCGACCCGTCCTACCCTGTTTCTGAGGGCACAATGTGTTTGGGACACTTGGTTGATGCCAGACTAATCAGGGAGGAACACGGAAGGAAACCATGCCACCTGCCAACCTCAGGATATTGCTGGAGAGCATGCTTATAGCTAGAAACTTAAACCTCAGCAAGACCATGAGCATCCCCCTGAGGCCAAACCAAGAGCCAGACCCTCACCCTAATGCTAGCCCTCCACTCAGCCCTTCAGAGTACGTCTCCACACTGCCATCGGATAGGTGCCTACTGCCTCCCATAGCCTCGCCTCAACCCTAGGCATGGCAATGTCCCCAACTGGACTCAAATGCTAAGTTTCAGGAAAGGCCAGATTTGAGACACAAGACTGGGGCAGGACAAGTCTGCCAAGAATACAGAAGGAAACCATGCCACGTGCAACCACCTGGATGGCCTGGAGTGAAAACCTGACCCTCAGCCCCACCATATGCCTACTCCCTGAAACCGAACCCTAAGACTGAGCCTCACCCTAATGCTTGCGCTCAGAACAGGAGACCACTCTAGCATTGAAGAGGCCCACATAGCCTCTTGGACTGTAACCCTAACCCTTGTCTTGGCTGTGGTCTTGATCTGATCCTAGAGCTAGGTCCGAGGGCACAATGGATGTGGGACACCTTGGCCGATGCCAGACTATTTAGTCAGGAACACAGAAGGAAACCGTGCAACTTCTGGAGCCCGGGACACGGCTGGAGACCCTGATTCTATGGAAACACATATACCTCACCAATACAACGAGCGTCCCCCTGAGGCCAAACCAGAAGCCCGAGTCTCGCCCTAATGCTACCACACAACTCAACCCTCAAGGCATGACGCTGCACTGCCATCAGACTGGCCCCTAACATCTTCTGGAATATAACCGTAACCCTAGGCTTGGAGGTGGCCCTGACCATGCCCAAACCCTAGTTGTGAGGGTAAAATGGATTGTGGAAAGCTGGCCGACCCAGCATAATCAGGCAGGGACACAGAA
>NW_022591669.1:0-95 GCF_004348235.1 Phoca vitulina
TTATTGTTATGTTAATCCCCATACATTACATCATTAGTTTTAGATATCGTGTTCCATGATTCATTGTTTGTGCATAACACCCAGTGCTCCATGCA
>NW_022591669.1:195-5724 GCF_004348235.1 Phoca vitulina
TCATGGTTCGTCTCCCCCTCCGATTTCCCCCCCTTCCTTCTTCCCCTTCTGCTATCTTCTTCTTCTTCTTTTTTTTCTTAACATATATTGCATTATTTGTTTCAGAGGTACAGATCTGAGATTCAACAGTCTTGCACAATTCACAGCACTTACCAGAGCACATACCCTCCCCAGTGTCCATCACCCAGTCACCCCATCCCTCCCACCCCACCCCCCACTCCAGCAACCCTCAGTTTGTTTCCTGAGATTAAGAATTCCTCATATCAGTGAGGTCATATGATACATGTCTTTCTCTGTTTGACTTATTTCGCTCAGCATAATACCCTCCAGTTCCATCCACGTCGTTGCAAATGGCAAGATCTCATTCCTTTTGATGGCTGCATAATATTCCATTGTGTATATATACCACATCTTCTTTATCCATTCATCTGTTGATGGACATCTTGGCTCTTTCCACAGTTTGGCTATTGTGGACATTGCTGCTATAAACATCTCCCCCCCTTCATTTTTCCCTTCCTACTATCTTCTTTTTTTTTTTTAACATATAATGTATTATTTGTTTCAGGGGTACAGGTCTGTGATTCATCAGTCTTACACAATTCACAGTGCTCACCATAGCACATACACCAGGGAGAGATTTCTGACAAGAGGGAAGGCAGGGTGAAGGCAGCTCCTCTTCACAGGCCAAGGAGGAGATGGATAGACCTTAACTTGCAATAATTGTCTTCCTTTTCACCATCCTGCCCACACTGGCCCCTCTAGCCAGCCTCCCTCTGCCCTTCACTGCCCAGACCCTCCCTTACGGATTTACGAAGTAAGAACAACCACATAAACTGTAGGGAGAGATGCTGCCCACAGGGACCCCAAAGGATGACCCCTTCCAGGGAATGAAGGAGGAAGTGAATAATGACACACTAATATTGCATCTGTGCATGGCATGTAAAAATGTCCTATGAGGTAAAACATCCGTATGTAAAGATTCACAAAAAGTCATCTTATCAGGTGTTCAGAACATGGAATGCAGAAAGCAAGAACTATAGAATCAGATAAATCTGGGTTCAAATTCTGCCCCTGCTGCCCCGTTTCTAAATGTCACTTTCATTCTGTGGGCCTCGGTTTTCTGGTCTGTGAAATGGGGGCAGTGATAGCAACTTCAAAGGGTTATTGTAAAAATTGAATCAGATGTATATGTAATGCTCTGAGCCCTATATCAGCTATACAATGAGTGTTAAAAGTTGTATTTCATAATTTTTGTTTTGAATTTTTTTAAAAAAATTATTACACAAGTAATTCAGGAAAACATTCTGTGAAAAAAAAATTAAACTGTAAAAAAAAAAAAAAAATTAAAGATAAAGCTAAGCCAAACCTTGATGTTCTCCTAGAGGAAAGACAGTTGGGTGTATAATCTTCCAAGTGTTTCTATCCCTTTGCACACAAATAAATGTGTATCTCAAAATAGTTTTATATTATAAAACAGTAGCATGATGTAGGCATCTATCTGAAATTTGCTTTTTTCAGTCTTGTTTGCCATGTCGGCACATACAGAACTACCCCCACCCCAGGGTGGCCATGTGGAAGTTCATTGGTGGGCAAAATGGCACGTGTGGTCACGGTGTATCTCTCCTGTTCTCCACCAGGTGGAGCTGTTGGAGGCGCTACTCAACTACTACATTCTCAACACCCTCTACCCCAAGGTCAACGGTGAGAGTTGCTAGGGATTTTTCCATGTCAAGGAAGACAGTGCTCTTTGAGGGAAAAGGAACTGGACTTGGAGCTGGGAAACAGGGCTCTCCTGCAGGTTGAGTGATCTTAGGTTAATCATTGCTCCTCTTTGAGCTTCAGCGGCCTATGAGATGGGCGTTTTGAAGGTGGTCTCCTCTCCCTCCGGGGCTCTAGTGAGGGTTAGGGACTGAGGGACTCGTTGGAGCACAGGAAGCCTCCTTCTAAGAGAGAAGGAGGGACTTGCAGAAGTGTGCCCCCTACACCCTGAAATGGCAGGTAAAAGACTGAAGACCAAGCTAATACAGAGGGCACAGGGCAGCCCGTCTCTGAATCCACACTCCCCAGTCAATTGCCAACTCCCTAGTCAGAAAATAAAGCATAAAGCCCTAAACACTGTTTCCACAAAGCCCTGCTTCATTTGGCTGCAACAGAAAGCAGGACGGGGGTGGAGGGCAGAGAGCAGGTGCCCACTAGCTTCTTACCATGAGCGTCTGCTGCCCCATACGTGCTACTCTTCCCATATAGCACCAGAGCTGGGAACCCAGGCTCCTGGAGCAGCCTGCCGGGGTTGACATCCCAGTTCTGGCTGTGTGACCTAGGACAAGTTACTTGGCCACTCAGTGCCTCAATTTCCTTATCGGTAAAATGGAAATAATAGTCTTATCTACCTCGTAATCTTTGGTGATCATTAAATGGGAATAAACTGTGTATAGAGTTGGCAGAGAGAAACTTATTTTTTTCTATTACTTTATTTATAGTTGTTATTTATTAACAAATCTCTCTCCATGTTATGCCTCAACCTCCAGGGAAGTTGGCAGAAGGCTTCCCCCTTCCTCTGCTCAAGGATATTCGGCTCTATGACCCTGTTCTCGAGATCCACAAGGTCAGTGGGTTCCGGTGGGCTTTTGAGGATTTGGGGGGGTGGTTAGTTTTCCAGGTTCAGAGCCATAGCTCAGTGGGCAGGACCCAGCCCGGCCCCACAGCTCAGAAGGGGGAGGGAGACCCCAGGCATGACTAGACACCATGCCACCACCCACGTGTCCTTCAGAAGTGGCACCCCTCCTGTGGGTGACCTGGGGGAACCTCAAGACCAGCTCAGTTTGAAAACATTGCCATGGCAACAGTGCAGGTTCTGAGAGCCAGTTGTAAGTTTTGAAAATTTCTTCTAAATTCTTTTTTTTTTTAAAGATTTTATTTATTTATTTGTCAGAGAGAGAGAGCACAAGCAAGGGGAGGGGCAGGCAGAGGGAGAAGCAGGCTCCCCGCTGAACAGGGAGCCCAGTGGGGGACTTGATTCCAGGACTTCGGGATCATGACCTGAGCTGAAGGCAGACGCTTAACCAAAGGTTCATAGAACCATTAATAGAACCGACAGTACTATCCATCAGAGACATCATTTACTGAACTATTTCCATACCAAAGAATATATCTGATTCTTCACTCTTCTCTCCACTATTCTGACCAAGTATTTTCTGGTCAGTCTGTGCCCATGGTTCAGGTTATCTTTCTAGAATAGTGTCTGTAAGGTGGGATGACTGGGTCAGTAGCCCCGTGAGCAGTAAAGGAGATGATGCATTGTGTCTGGTACATCGTCAACATCCAGCAAATAACAGTCACTAAAAACAGGGAAGGGCCGGGGCGCCTGGGTGGCTCAGTCAGTTAAGCACCTGCTTCGGTTCAGCTCCTGATCGGTTCTGGGATCGAGCCCCACATCGGGCTCCCTGCTCAGCAGGGGCGTCTGCTTCTCCCTCTGCCTCTCCCTCTGCCCCTCCCCCTGCTTGTGCTCTCTCTCAAATAAATAAGTAAAATCTTTAAAAAAAAAAAAAGACAGGGAAGGGCAGCAGCATGGTCAGGGACATGGACACAATGACCGACTGCTGTTATTTGAAAGACTAATATCCAACGTCCTTTTGGACCCAGGGATGCTCAACATCCTACTGCTGAGAGTTTACAAGCAGTCAGACAGCTGGTTATTTGAAGTAAGACCTGACAATTCATGCAGCTGGCCTCAGCTGGGCACATGGGAAATCATCAGAAGATTTATTATATACTCTCATGTTCAGCAGACTTTTGAGGTCATTTGTTTGACGCCCAAAGGCAAGGGCTGGATCATTGTGGGAAAGAATTGGACTTTGCCTCCAGTTCAGAGTTTCCGCCCCTTCGGGTGATGGAAACTTCCAAGGAGGTAGGAGAGTAAACCTCAGTGGCGCACAATTTTGTGTTATTCGCGAAGGAGAGAAAATTTAGGTGACACAAAGGACATTTATGGGGCCTGCCAGGAAGCAGCAGTAGATTGGGAAATGACAGATAAATTCCCACCTTAGAGAAGGTGGCTGGAAAAAGCTGTGCTTTATGGAGACCTTGGGGATGGAGGCGCATTCAAGATTTATGCACTGACCTGGTTTCTGGCAGAGCTCATGCTCCCGCTGACGTGGGCCTCCCTTTATATTGGAGATGCATTTTTTTGGCATAGGGGATGCTTTTGACAAGCTGTCCTGTCTTGTCTCTCCTAGGACTTCCTGTTCCTGGGCACCAACCTCCATTATGTGAGAGCTTGAGAGCAGGGACACAGCCGGGGTTTGGAGGCCACAGCTGGATCGGCAACTTGCATTTCCAGATGTGCCGTGTATTCCCAGCGATTCTGGGAAGATGAAGACTTCTCTGTTCTCAGCTCCGGGAGAGAGGTCCGCCTGGCCTCCGCCTGGCCTCTGCCCCCACACTGCTTCTCTTCAGCAGGTGCGCCCACACCCTCTCTGACTCTGGGCTTCAATGCCCCCACCTCACCCAGGATGGACCATCTTCCCACCCTGGCCTAGACTATCTTTAAGGGCAGGCATCATCTTTTTTAGTCACCATCTGATCCCTGTACCTGGCGCTTAGTAGATCCTCAATAAATATTTATTGAATGATTCAATGAAGGAACCAGTTGGTGTTCTAGATGAACATCCTTACCACCCACCCTCTTTTGTCTGAGGGGTCTTTGGATGGTCAGCCCCATCCGTGGTCTCACGGACGCTCACCCAGCCCTGGTCCTGGCTCTAATGCCCGCTCTGGAAGGTGCTTGTCTCTCTTGGTGCACAGGCAGCTCAGGGGCTCGCTTCAGTGTGTGCTCCCTCCCTCACGTCTTGCCTGCAGCACACAAGGGAACCAGTGGGTCTCCCAGAGCCAAAACTCAACCTCCTGCTGTTTTCTCCACTGAAATGGGTGTAAATTAGGAGGAAATGGATCCCTCTAGGTTTTTGGTCCGACCCAAATAAAAAGCTCATCCAACTGTTGTTTATGAGCCCCAAGCCCAGAGGAAGAGGCCATGATTTCTAATTACTGAACAACCAGCCTTTGATCAGACTTACTAAAGAGTCATTTCCAAGTTATGTAGTTGGGCCCCCGGGAACTGGGAATCAGAAGGCTCATTTGATATTTTTTTTTATTGTGTTAATGAGCAGCTGGATGGAGCTGCGGGCTAACAGATCATTCACAGGGACTAGACCCATTTACCCTTTGTGTGACAGAGACATGTTCCAAGATGGGACAATGCGCAGTCACCCAGCTGTTGGCAAAGTAGGCCATGGCTTCGTGTCCTCCCTCCTCTTTCCTTTGGTTCACTCGTCCACCTGCATCATCCATCCCTATGGTGGACAGGTGACAGACTTGGGCTTCGTCCATTACTAGCCATGTGGCCTTGGGCAGGTCCCTTCCCCCACTCAGGGTCCTCATCTATAAAATAAGGGTGATAAAGAAATCAAAGGCATCCAAATTGGCAAAGAAGTCAAACTCTCACTCTTTGCAGATGATATGATACTTTATGTG
>NW_022591670.1:0-5720 GCF_004348235.1 Phoca vitulina
GGCCAAGGCTAGAACCATGGTCTGACAGCCTTCAGCTGGTGGCTTCAGTGGCTTTAGAGCCAAATTTACCCAGAGTGCAAAGGGCAAAGTGGAGAAGCATTGGTGTCTACAGTCCTGTGTGGACCCAGTCCCCCTCCGCTGTGTGGCCTCAGGCTCGGGACTTCCCTCTCTGGGCCCTAATTCCCTCCCTGTACAGTGAGAAGCTCATGCCCACCCCAGGATGGTGGGGCAGCTGAATGTGAGAATGTACATAACCTGCTCGGCATAACCCCATAGCAAGTTGTTCCCAATTTTCTGTTTCCACTCGTCCCCCACTGAACAGATGGGAAAATTGAGGCCCCAGAAATCCTGTAACTTGTCATCACCCAGCCAGAAAGGGGCCATGCTGGCCATGGCCTTGGCACACTCACCGGAAGGACATTGACGGCAGAACGTGTCCCCGTGTTGGGGGTGAAATGGATAGACTTTAGAGTCCATTGGAGTGAGCGGGACACGAGGCTTCAGCTGGTAGGGCCTCAGTTTCCCTGTGGGGAAGGAGCTCATCCCACCCCCATTTTGGTACAGAGAATGGAGGGTGCCTGGAGAATCCCAGTGGCACTCACAGGAACACTGCACAGTGGAGGTGAAGCTGGGGCAGGTCCCTTGCAGATGTCTGTTTTCAGCCCAAGTTAGGGGACTCAGTGGGGTTCTGCAAGGTCATCAGTCCCTCTGAGCCTCAATTTCCTGTTCTGGAATGTGCTAGGGACCCTCACCTGCTCCACTAGCAGCTGGTGAGAAGGAAGGAGAGCCGGCCCCTTGGAGGTGGTTTGCGGAGGCAGGCCTGATCCCGTGTTTCCCCCACTGTGGTCGGGATGCAGGTGCAGCACCACCATGCCATCACTGGGACTGAGACCCCCAAGGTGAGAGACATGTACGTGAAGAATCTGAGGTCAGGGATGCAGGGTGTGCACGAACTGATGGCCTCCATCGTCCAGGATAGGACCCCTGCCTTCACAGGTAAGCGAGGCCCCTATGGCACGTCCCTGCAGCTGTGGGAGGGGGGCTGACCCTTTCTGAGCAGAGAGCCTGTGGGTCTCGGAGTGGACCTGAACAACCCAAGCCTCAGACTCTGCAACCACATCCCTTGTGCACCACGGACCCTTGGTCTGAGCTTGGCATGTGCCTTGACTGTTGGGAGCCTCCGTGTCCTGTCTGTGATGGGAAGATGGGGAGGTTACCATGTGAGCCAACTCAGTATGGAATTTGCTCAGAGCTCAGCCCGCAGTGTTTACTGCAGTGGGTGGAGAGTCTGTAAGCTAGGGGGTGCTATTATCCCCACTGTGTAGCTGAGGACACAGTAGAAACAGAGAGGTTGTGTGCATGCCCAGGGTCATCCAGCTAGGAAGGAACAGAGCAGGGATTGAACCCAGGGACTGTGCTCAGTATTGCAGAGGATGCAGGTGTCCTCGGGGACCTGAGCCCAGCCTGGATTCCCCAACTCCCTCCTAAGCTCAGTGTGGGTGCTGATGTCCGACCCTTTGACAGTGAAGGGTTCACACGTGTGGAGTAAGTGATCACGCCAGCTTGAAGCTGAGGAATTGTGAACCAGAAAGTCCTAGGAGCACCGGGACACCTCGGCCTCCCTCCCCGTGCCTGATGTCATGAGCACAGGGCCTGCTGCCCCTTCCCCAGCTCCCACCTCAGCCTGCGCTCTGTCATGGTGCACCCCTCACATCTGACCTCCCTGCTCACTGGCCTGCTCGTCCCTCCCTCTGTGTCTGTGTGCAATGCCGTCTGACGTTCAGACCGGGGAAGGCCCCTGGGGACCACGCACGCAGCACACAGTCCCAGCCCACAGGCCCTGGGGTTGGCTGGGCGAGACAGCTGCAGCAGAGCTGGAACCGGGGTCTGATTTCCCTGCCAGGTGGTGCCGTCCATTCCCATGAGCTCACCAGGGAGGCTTTCCCGAGCAGTGAACGGGTGGAGGTCAGGAAAGGTGTCCCAGCCACAGGGAACAGGCTGGGCAGGGGCAGGGGGCTGGAAAGTGTGTGATGTGTGCAGGGGTCCAGGAATCATCAGACATGGCCAGAGTTTACCTTACTGGGGGTAAAGGATGGAACAGACACGGAACCCAGGGCCACATCGCTGGGGCTCAAATGCTGGGCTAGGCGATTGGAGTGGACCCTCCAGCCTTCTGAGAATTCTCCAGTCCTTCCCAGTGCCAAGCATTCAAAACTTGGGAGCCACACCTTAGTGGCGGGTCAGTTTGGGCAGGTGACTGTCCTTCTCCGGGCCTCAGTTCCCTGGTCAGTCAGTCCAGTGGGGCTGTCAGGGAATGATGTGTCAGGAACACAGGGACCCTCACTGTCCAGAGGGACACCCAGTGATCCCTTCCATCCTCCCGTGCCTGGGGACTGGACACAGAGCCCTGAGCAGAGTATGGGGCCCGCTAGGTACAGGAGCGCACTAGCCCACTGGTCCCTATATTCAGCTGCCCTGGCAGCTCTGCAGGGCTGTGTCTCCTGCCTCAGTTTCCCACGTAGCCAGGGACCCCCAGATGTGCTGGGTGAGTCCAATGGCAGCAGGTAACGCCGGTTCTCTGTGTGCAGACCCAGGAGCTGGGGGACACGTTGCCGTGGTCTACAACCCCCTGGCCTGGACGGTCACCACCCTTGTTACCCTGACTGTGGGCTTCTCCAGGGTCAACGTCACAGATGAGTCCGGCCGGCCAGTGGCTGCACAGGTATGGCCATGACAGCGTGCACGGGGCACGCTCGCTGTTGCCGACAGCTGTTCTGGGAGGGCACTTCCAGGAATGGGAGCAGGTCACGTGAACATGTGACCATGGGGGCCCACTTGGGGGACAGCCCCACGGGGACCCTTCTCCAGTAGGGTCTGTGGGATCCACCAAGGGACTGACACTGGGCTATGAGCATCCGAAGTGCCCAGAAGTCCCGCCACTGTCCCCTCCCTGGAGGGTCTCCTGGGTGGTCTGCCCTGGTTGGGAGGCTTCTCCTCGCCCCCCTGCCATGGGGCATATTTATATTCTCATGTAAACGACCACTTTTTTTTTTTTTTTTTAAAGATTTTATTTACTTATTTGACAGAGAGATACACAGTGAGAGAGGGAACACAAGCAGGGGGAGAGGGAGAGGGAGAAGCAGGCTTCCTGCCGAGCAGGGAGCCCGATGTGGGGCTCGATCCCAGGACCCCGGGACCATGACCTGAGCCGAAGGCAGATGCTTAACCATCTGAGCCACCCAGGTGCCCCTAAACGACCACTTTCTGTGGAAAGGCCCTCAGGAGTCTTCAGAGGGGCGCTTTGTGGAGGCGCTGATGTTCCAGGCTGGCCCAGATGCCTGTGTCCACACACGCAGATACCAGCATGTGTGTGGTCTGTCTTCCTTTCCTTCCATGGCCTGGAGCCAGCAGGGGGGCCCCAGGGACCCTGCCTGTCCCCCAGTGCCAGTGTTTCCCTGGAAGGTGAGGCAGTGCTGACATCAGCCACTCAGCAAACACTCCCGAAGGCGCATTCTGGTCCAGCCAGGGCTGGGTGCTCATCCCCTGGACAGCAGTGCCACCACGGGGAGGGGCGCTCCGACACTTAAAGGACATGTGTGGTGTGGACTGATGACCCAGGGAGCCAGGGTAGCAGGCCTTGGTTGATGCCGAAGGAGGAGGAGTTCATCGACCTGGGCAGGGAGACGGGACGGTGTTGGTTTCAGCAGACCGAACCCCTGGCACCCCCTTCTTCACCCACACGCAGCACCACTCAGAGTAAATGCACTCAACAAATATTTTGGAGACCTGTTGTGTGTCAGGCCCTGCCCTAGGTGCCGGGCTTCCTTAATAACCAAGCGCATGAAGTCCCCGCCTGCAGGGAACTCATATTCTCGCCCTGGGTGACAGGCAGGAAACCAAGTAAGAGCATGTTAATGTGACAGATGATGGTGATGGGGCCAGGGACAAAGTGTCTGCTGTATGTCCCACACAGCCTGGGTGGGACGGCGTGTGCAGCCATTCTGGGGTTCCTAATAGGGCCCCCAGGATTCCCACAAGGGCTCAGATGCTGCATGCTTCCCCAAGAGAGTGGGGGCTCGGCTGAGTGTGCCCAGTGTCCTCCTCCATCCCTCCCAGTTCAGGTGACAGAGGGTTGGGGAAGGCCAGGTGGGTGAACAGGAAAATGCCCCCTTGGGGAAATTGGAGGTTGTGAAATAAGAGTGCCCCTTTGGAGAGAAGGTCCTCCAGGAAGAGGGAACAGCATGAGCAGTGGCTCAGAGGCAGGAGAGAGCAGGGGTGCTGAGAAGGGAGGGCAGTTGCTGATGCTGGAGTCTGAGGAGTGGGGGAGGCCAGGGAGGGAGACGGGGCTGGGGCAGGATCCTGTTGAGCAGGGAGGATGCCTGGAGGGAACTCAGCAGAGTCCAATGATGGAAAGACCCTGCCTCCTGTGAATAGTGAGCACCCTGCCCAGGAGGTGTGCAAGTCACAGGTTACTGAGGACACAGACCCACCATTTTGTTTTGTTCTGCTGGCCTTGCAGGTCCAGGAATCAAAGGAGAAGCAACCTGCTTACAACTTGCATGTGCTGACCACAATCCCAGGCCTCAGTTACCGACACTACAGCATCACGCGCACCCGGGGGACCCAAGTAGACACCAAGCAATTGGGTGCCAGTCTGGCTAGAACCTCCAACTTTGGCCGCAAGACAGAGACACATTCTGGTTCAGGGGGCAGGCACCTAATTCGTGTGGAGAATGACTGTTACACGGTGTTCCTGGACCGGGACACTAACCTGATGCACAGCATCTTGGAGAGGTGAGGCACAGCCATTGCTGCCTCTGAGGTGGAGGCGTGCACTGGGACGTGGGCATGTCATCCCCCCACCTGCCTCTGTGTCCTCACCTGCCCGGGGAACCTCCTGGAGGTGGTGAAGGCCCTTCCTGTGTTACCATTTTTATTTCTGCAATTGTGAGACTAGACCAGTACAAGAAAGCCCTTCATGAATCTTATCATTCTAGGGCTGTTGATCCACAAAGTGGTTGTTGAAGACCCACTCAGGGAGAATATGTAATATTCACTTTATTCACTATCTTAAATTTAAAGAAACATATAACCATCCATGTACCCACCCACCCAATAACCACTCATCCATCCATCAGCTTACCCATCATCTACCCATTCACCCACTCACCCTTCCATCCATCCATCCTTCCATCCATCCATCCATCCATCCAATCAACCAACCAACCACTATCATTCTTGTTCATCCATTTATCCAACCGACCACCATCCACCTACTAACCCCCACAACCATCCATATAACCACACATCAAACCACCCATCCACCCACCCATCTACCCATTTCACACACCCTCCCATCCATCTATCCTCCATCCACCCACCCATCCAACCACCAATCCTTCCATTCATCCATTATCCTCCCACTCATCTATATATTTATCCAACTGCACATCCATCCATCCATCCATCCACTCACTCACTCAACCATCCACCCATCCATCCACTCACCTTCCCATCCATCCATATATCCACCCACCCATATACTTAACAACACACCCTTCCATCCATCCACTTACCTTCCCATCCATCCATATATCCACCTACTTATCCACTCATTCACACCCACACACATATATCCACTTACCATTTGATCTATCCAAGCCTGCACCTATCCATGTATCTGTTTATCTGTCATCCATCTATCCATCCATCCAACCATC
>NW_022591671.1:0-5708 GCF_004348235.1 Phoca vitulina
ATATCGTTGTAGAAGGTATATAAGATTATGGAAAATAAACCTCGGGACCTCGGGCTGATTGCTCGGGGTCCCCTGTGCCTCGCTCTACTGTTGTCTCTTTCCCTCAGTTCCTTCGCCGCCCCAGGTCCACGACTCTCCGAGGTTGACAAGTGGCGCCCGAACAAGAACCTGAAGCCCCTGTCGAGGAGTGATCGGCCAGCGCTAGGAACCCTACAGAAGGTGGTAAGTAGGAAAGTTTATTACAGGGTTATGGGGCAATCAAATTCAAGAACATCAGGTTTTGCTGCGCTGGTACATCATTTTCTTAAAGACTATGGAGCTAAAGTTACTAAGCAGCACATAGAAAAACGTTTGGAAACAGTAGTTGAATATAATCTTTGGTTTCCGGAAGAAGGCTCCTTAGATGAGGAGACTTGGATCCGAGTGAAAAATAATGTCTTAAGGGCTATGAGACAGGGTGAAACGATTCCTCTTGATTTTTGGCCTATTTGGGCCTTAGTAGGAGTGGTGATCAATACTATGGAAACTGGGGATAAGTTATCCCCGGCTGAGGTTGCTAAGGAAACCACCAAGTCTTTACATACATATGAACTAGATGATGATACTTTAGAAAAGGCTAAAACTGAAAGTAAAAAAATCTTCTTGGCTTCACAGTCCCGGCCGCTACCCACGGCCCCTCCCCTTTCAACGGAGGACCCTACGGAAGATGATCCATCCCCCTCCGCAGTAGATTCATTCCCTCTTAAAAGATCCTCTCTAGCTCTCTCACCTCTGGAAAAGGAACTCCGACGGCAAGGGGCTAATGATTTGTTTATGGCTTTCCCCATAGACCGAACACAGGCTGTTGGTCCTGCCTATGAGGGATTAGATTTAAATGCCTTAGGGAACTGAAGAAGGCTTGCCACTTGTATGGACCCACAGTCCCTTATACTATAGAGATTTTGAAAGCTTGGGCAAATTCTGGGGAATGGATCCCTTATGATTGGTGTATGGTTGCACGGGCTTGCCTTAAGCCACAGGATTTATTACAATGGAAAATGTGGTTATCGGATGCCGCCTATATGAAAGCCCGGGTGAATCAGGCTAACCCAGCCATGCACCATATTTCTTTTGAAATGCTCACTGGCTCTGGCCCCCTTTCAGATGTTCGAGAGCAGCTGGTTAACACCCCGCCTGCAGCCACAGCACAGGTATCTGAAATCGCCCTCACAGCCTGGGAAAAGCTAACCCCCTCAGGGGAAGTGGGGCAAAGTTATATAAAAATTATGCAAGGGCCTACAGAAGCATATACTGATTTTATTTCTCGACCTGAGATGGCTATTGACCGCCAAGTCGATAGTAAACCTGCCAAAGAGCACTTGCTAATACAGCTTGCTTTTGAAAATGCTAATGAGGACTGCCAAGCGGCCATCCGGCCCCATAGAGAAACAGGAGGTATTCTCGATTATCTTCGTCTATGTAGAAATATTGGCACTCTTACACATCAAGCCCGAATAGCCTCCCTTCAACTCAAGGCCCTACAAAAACAAAAGGATATAAAATGCTATAACTGTGGGAAAATAGGACATGTCAAGAAGGAATGCCGTAAAGCCCCCCAACCTAGAGCCAATTTCCTTTCTAATACCGCCCCTAGCCTCTGCCCTCCTAGCGGCAAAGGCAAACATTGGGCCAAGGAATGCAAATCCAAATTTGACAGGCAAGGTAACCCACTCCCATTAAGGTCGGGAAACGGGATACGGGGCCACCCCCGGGCCCCGAACAACAATGGGGGATTCAATAGGTCGCCTCTCCAGCAGCAACTTCCTGCTGTGCACATAAACCCTCCGTGTTACCACTCAGTCCCGCCACCCAGGGAAGTGCTGCAGTAGATTTAACCACTTCTTTTACAATAAATCTTTACCCTGGTCTCGGACCCCAAAAAATACCCACAGGTTATTACGGACCTTTACCACGAGGAACCATGGGTCTTGTGCTAGGAAGATCTAGCCTAAATCTTAAAGGTATCCAGGTGATGACTGGAGTGATAGATTCTGATTATGAGGGAGAAATAATGGTGGTTGCGCAGACGCAGGTTCCTTGGACCTTTAAGGGAGGTGATAGAATTGCCCAGTTATTATTATTACCCTATGTACAAATTCGTCAGTCCTAACAGATCAGACGAGGAGGATTCGGTAGTACTGATCCTCTCATGGTTAAATGGGCTTCATTATTGACTCAGACTGACCGCCCTTCTATGACTCTCAAAATTCGGGGAAAGACTTTCCCGGGTCTAGTAGATTCTGGAGCCGATATTTCAGCAATAGCCTCCCAGCATTGGCCTCATACCTGGCCCACGCAAGCAACCTCTAGTTCGGTAGAAGGAATAGGTTTTGTGACGGCAGAAGAAATTCGGCAAAGTAGTGTGCCACTTAAATGTGAAGGACCAGACAAATTGGAGGGAGTTATCCAGCCTTTCATCTTAAATACCCCCATTAATCTTTGGGGAAGAGACCTCTTGCAACAATGGGGAGCCGAGCTAATCATTCCCCCAAATCGACCAGTTAATCAAATTATGACAAAGATGGGCTATGATCCAGGACAGGGCTTAGGCAGACAACATCAAGGAATTAAGGAGCCTATCGCTACCCAAGGACAAACTCACAGGGCTGGACTGGGTTACCCTTTTTTCTAGGGGCCATTGAGGAAAAGAGGCCTGCCCCTATTAAAATAACATGGAAAACTTCTTCCCCGGTTGGGACTCCTCAATGGCCCCTTCCGATAGAAAAATTGCAGGCCTTAGAACAAATTATTCAAGAGCAATTGCAGGCAGGACATACAGAGCCTTCGCAATCTCCTTGGAACTCTCCCATTTTTGTTATCAGAAAGAAATCAGGTAAGTGGAGGCTCTTAATAGACCTTCGGAATGTTACTGCCATCATGGAGCCTCTGGGTGCCTTGCAGCCTGGGTTACCCACTCCTACAGCCATTCCCAAACAATGGCCATTGATAATAATAGATCCTAAGGATTGTTTCTATACCATAGCCATTCACCCTGAGGATAAGGAGAAATTTGCCTTTTCTATTCCTTATAATCCTCAGGGACAAGCTGTAGTGGAAAGGGCGCATGCCACCATTAAGAAACAACTGCGTAAAACTATTTCTAAAATGAAAGTGGGAATCTCCCCCCGAACGTCATGGCACAAACCTTATTTATTTTAAATTTTTTAAATTTACCCCAAGGAGAACCATATACCAGAGCTGACAAACATTTCTCGCCAGCCTCAATCTCAACTCAGAATGCACCCATGTGGATAAAATATGAGGAAAATAATTGGTTGCCCAGGAAATTAATTACCCAAGGCCCTGGTTATGCTTGTGTCATTTCAGATGGATCCAGTCGAGCAATTTGGATACGTCTTTGGAAAGTCCGGCCCAGGACCGGCGATGAAGATGACCCTAAAAAACAAATGAGTGCCCAAAATCTCCATCACAGAGTGCTTACGACAGCGGCTAATTTGAAAAAAGAAAGGGGGAGCTGTGGGAAACAGAACGCCACAACGACCACTGGTGCATGTTCGCTCAGACTCCGAGATCTCTGAGAAAACTCGAGGTTGCAGGGTTAAAAATAACCCAAAAGGATCAGAGTGAAATGCCCTTGGGACGTGTGTGGTCAGTTCTAAAGTACGCAGCAGCAGATGTTTTGTAGATAGGAAGCCAGCTGTAAACAGCACACTGGGCACTCCCCTCTTTGTCCTTTATTCTGTTTTAAAGATTCTTATGTGCTTGACTAATCCTGGGTACATGGAGGAATGTGCCTTACTACGCCCCTGCTGTAAATCATTATAGATCGATATCGTTGTAGAAGGTATATAAGATTATGGAAAATAAACCTCGGGACCTCGGGCTGATTGCTCGGGGTCCCCTGTGCCTCGCTCTACTGTTGTCTCTTTCCCTCAGTTCCTTCGCCGCCCCAGGTCCACGACTCTCCGAGGTTGACAAGTGGCGCCCGAACAAGAACCTGAAGCCCCTGTCGAGGAGTGATCGGCCAGCGCTAGGAACCCTACAGAAGGTGGTAAGTAGGAAAGTTTATTACAGGGTTATGGGGCAATCAAATTCAAGAACATCAGGTTTTGCTGCGCTGGTACATCATTTTCTTAAAGACTATGGAGCTAAAGTTACTAAGCAGCACATAGAAAAACGTTTGGAAACAGTAGTTGAATATAATCTTTGGTTTCCGGAAGAAGGCTCCTTAGATGAGGAGACTTGGATCCGAGTGAAAAATAATGTCTTAAGGGCTATGAGACAGGGTGAAACGATTCCTCTTGATTTTTGGCCTATTTGGGCCTTAGTAGGAGTGGTGATCAATACTATGGAAACTGGGGATAAGTTATCCCCGGCTGAGGTTGCTAAGGAAACCACCAAGTCTTTACATACATATGAACTAGATGATGATACTTTAGAAAAGGCTAAAACTGAAAGTAAAAAAATCTTCTTGGCTTCACAGTCCCGGCCGCTACCCACGGCCCCTCCCCTTTCAACGGAGGACCCTACGGAAGATGATCCATCCCCCTCCGCAGTAGATTCATTCCCTCTTAAAAGATCCTCTCTAGCTCTCTCACCTCTGGAAAAGGAACTCCGACGGCAAGGGGCTAATGATTTGTTTATGGCTTTCCCCATAGACCGAACACAGGCTGTTGGTCCTGCCTATGAGGGATTAGATTTAAATGCCTTAGGGAACTGAAGAAGGCTTGCCACTTGTATGGACCCACAGTCCCTTATACTATAGAGATTTTGAAAGCTTGGGCAAATTCTGGGGAATGGATCCCTTATGATTGGTGTATGGTTGCACGGGCTTGCCTTAAGCCACAGGATTTATTACAATGGAAAATGTGGTTATCGGATGCCGCCTATATGAAAGCCCGGGTGAATCAGGCTAACCCAGCCATGCACCATATTTCTTTTGAAATGCTCACTGGCTCTGGCCCCCTTTCAGATGTTCGAGAGCAGCTGGTTAACACCCCGCCTGCAGCCACAGCACAGGTATCTGAAATCGCCCTCACAGCCTGGGAAAAGCTAACCCCCTCAGGGGAAGTGGGGCAAAGTTATATAAAAATTATGCAAGGGCCTACAGAAGCATATACTGATTTTATTTCTCGACCTGAGATGGCTATTGACCGCCAAGTCGATAGTAAACCTGCCAAAGAGCACTTGCTAATACAGCTTGCTTTTGAAAATGCTAATGAGGACTGCCAAGCGGCCATCCGGCCCCATAGAGAAACAGGAGGTATTCTCGATTATCTTCGTCTATGTAGAAATATTGGCACTCTTACACATCAAGCCCGAATAGCCTCCCTTCAACTCAAGGCCCTACAAAAACAAAAGGATATAAAATGCTATAACTGTGGGAAAATAGGACATGTCAAGAAGGAATGCCGTAAAGCCCCCCAACCTAGAGCCAATTTCCTTTCTAATACCGCCCCTAGCCTCTGCCCTCCTAGCGGCAAAGGCAAACATTGGGCCAAGGAATGCAAATCCAAATTTGACAGGCAAGGTAACCCACTCCCATTAAGGTCGGGAAACGGGATACGGGGCCACCCCCGGGCCCCGAACAACAATGGGGGATTCAATAGGTCGCCTCTCCAGCAGCAACTTCCTGCTGTGCACATAAACCCTCCGTGTTACCACTCAGTCCCGCCACCCAGGGAAGTGCTGCAGTAGATTTAACCACT
>NW_022591672.1:0-5707 GCF_004348235.1 Phoca vitulina
ATTTTGGGATTTCCAGCTATCTTCCTGTAGTTGATTTCTAGTTTAATTCTACTATGGTCTGAAAACATACTTTGTGTGATTTCTATTTTATATTTGTTAAGGTGTGTTTTGTGGCGCCGAATGTGGTCCATCTTAGTGAATGTTCCATGTGAGCTTGAGAAGAATGTGTATTCTGTGGTTCGATGAGGTATTCTATAAATGTCAATTAGATCAAGTTGATTGATGGCGTCGTTTGGGTCAACTACATCTTTACTGGTTTTCTGCCTGCTGAATCTGCCCATTTCTGATAGAGGGCTGTTGAAATCTCCAACAATAACAGTGGATTCATCCATTTTTTTCTTGCAATTCTACCAGTTTTTGCCTCACATACTTTGACACTATGTTGTTACATGTGTACATGTTAAGGCGTGTTGTGTCTTCTTGGAGAATTGACCTCTTTGTTGTTATGTAATGCTCCTCTTTACCCCTGATAATTTTCCTTGTTGTGAAGTCTGCTTTGTCCAAAATAATACAGTTACTCCTCTTTTCTTTTGGTTAGTGTTAGCATGGTACATTTTTCTCTGTCCCTTTGCTTTTAATCTATCTGTATCTTTATATTTAAAGTGGGTATTTTATAGACAACATAACATATAATTGGGTCTTGTTTTTATCTACTCTGACAGTCTTCTCTTTTAATTGGTGAATTTAGACCACTTCCATTTAGTGGTTTTTAAATATACTTGGATTAATATCTCTACTGGTCCGTACTGTTTACTATTCATTATACCTATCCTTCCCCTCTTTTCCTTTTTCTGGTTTTAAACAAGCATTATATATAATTCCATTTTCTCATTTTTGTTAGCATACCAATTGTTCCCTGTTTAAAAATATTTTAGTGGTTGTCCTAGAGTTTGCAATATACATTTACAACTAATCTAAGTCCACTTTCATATAACGCTATACCAATTCATAGATAGCGCAGGAGTGTCCAATTCCTCCAGTCCCTTCTAACATTGATGCCATTCATTTCACTTATCCATGCACTAAAATCACCCAACACATTATCATTATTATTATTAGGTCAATTGAGAGTAAGATGAATGAAAGTTTTATTTTGTCTTCATTCATTCCTTCTCTTTCTTTCCTTTACGTAGATCTGAGTTATTTTCCTTCTCCCCAAAGAACTTCTTTTAATATCTTTTGCAAGGCAGGTCTGTTGCTGATGAGTTCCCTGTTTTTATCTGTCTGAGTTTTTATTTCTCTTTCACTTTTGCAGGATAATTTCACTAGATATAAAATTTTGGATTGGTGGTATTTTTCTTTCAACACTAAATATTTCACTCCAATCTCTTACTTGCATGGTTTATGATAATAGGTCATAATTCTTATGTTTTTTTCCTCTAGAGGTAGGGTTTTTATTTTCCTCTGGATTCTTTCAAAAATTTTCCTTTTGTTTTCCTACAGTTTGAATATGATACGTCCATATATGAACTTCCACAATGTATGGTTAATGTGTCATTAATTTTGGAACATCCTTGGCCATTATTACTTAAAATATATTTTTTGTTCTTTCTTCTCCTTCTGGTATCCCAATTACCTATATGTTACACATTTTGGAACACAGTTCTTGGCTATTCTAGATTTTAGCATTAAAAAAATTCTTTTTCTCTTTCTATTTCAGTTTGGAAAGTTTCTACTGACTTTTATGCTAACTCACTTATTCTTTCCTAGACCATATGCAACCTACAGATGAGTCAATCAAAGGCATTCTTCATTTCTCATAGTGCTTTTGGTTTCTAACATTTTCTTTTGATTTTTTCTTAGAATTTCCCTCTCTCTGCTTATATTCCTCATCTATTTTCATATGTTGTCTACCTTTTCCATTAGAGCCCTTAACATAATAATCATGGTTATTTTTGATACCATGTATGAGAATTCTGAAATCTGTCATATCTGAATGTACACCTGATGCTTGGTTTGTCTCTTCAGATTGCTTTTTCTTGCCTTTTAGCATGCCTTGCAATTTTTCTTTGAAAGCCAAACATGATGTATTGGGTAATAGGAACTGAAGTAAACAGACCTTTAATATGATGTCTTATGTTAATCTGCTTAGGTGTTGGGCTGTGTTTAATATTTACTGTAGCTACACATGTCAGAGGCTTCAGTTTCCTCTAGTGTCCTTGTTTTTGTCTCCCCTAGTGTCTTTAGGTTTCCCTAAATCTCCCTAAATAGAACCTATACCTTGCAGTTCTTTTTAGCTATGATCCTGTCACTACACCGGAGCCCAGTCAATACTTTGGTAAGGTGTCATGGGAGGGGATATGATTAAACATCTGTCTTTTAATGGGCTTATGTCCCTGGACTGTGATGTTCACAAGTGTTTTGAAGGTATTTTGCTTTGTTTTGTTCCACTCTATAGATGAGACAGGAAGGCTAAAGGGAGCTGCTGTAGCTGGGTTATTTACCTTCTCCCATGTGGCATAAGGCTCTGATAGGCTTTTCACCTGCTGAGTAGGCTTCTGTTATGGAGAACACTCTGGGAATATTTTCAAATGGTTGCCTTTCCCTCCAACCCTACACTACCCTGCCAGAAACATGAGCATTTTTTTTTTTTTTTTTTGTACCTCTTTACTGTGAGAACCAGGTGAGGTCCTGGTAAGAAAACCCATAAATAAGTGGGGGTCCCCCATTAGATTGTGACCCCAGGAGTTTCTCACTCTCATGCTAGCGCATATGCATCCTCCAGCAATTTGTCAAAGTGTCTCTTTAAGTGTTCCTACGAGGAGAGCAGTGCAGAGCCTCCAGTGGCTTCTGTTCCAGGTAAACTAATCTAAACTATGATTTTCTACATTGACACTCTCTGAAGATTTGGGGTAGCGGTTTGCCACTATGGTTCCAAGAAAAGTCATTTTTTAGTCTGTTCAGCTTTTTGCTTCTTTCACAGACTGACGTGATGACTCCCAGGCTTTTTAAATGTTAGATCTGGAAACAGAAGTTGCCCTTCAGAGAATGATTTTTTTATTTTCCTGTTCCTCTTCCCACATTTCTAAATGAGTTTGGTAGGGTCAGAGAACCACCTAAAATGGGAAGTCTACAAAAAGAATAGACATTCACTCCTCTAGGAAAAGAGATCTGGCAGGGGTGGGTTAAGGAAAGACTAAGGTTTCTACTTGAAACTCACAGTCTATATGGGTATGGTGGTGTGTCTTGGGTAAAATCCCAAACACAGGGATTCTGTAGTCCTGGATTCGGCCTTTTGGAGAGTATGAGATCTGTGTAAGAGAACAAAGTTTTCCAGCACTTGATCATGAGTCACAGTCCCATGTCAAGCATCACTTGATCAAGCCTTCCTTCATGTTGGGGTGATCAGAAGAACAGTGCTGAGCCTCTGAGAAGAGACTGGGGTCTGAGGTATGTCCTAGGATACAGGATCCTACCTGAGGGAGTACAGGTGTGACTGTCAGGCTTCAGTTTTTATGTCCTCATTGAACAAAGGACTTCTGACTGAGAATATCAAGTGTGGACCTCTCAGACAAAATCCTCCTTTGAATTTTTCAAAGAAGTAAATATTGGTGGGGCATCTCGGTGGCTCAGTTGGTTAAACAGCTGCCTTCAGCTCAGGTCATGTCTCAGGGTCCTGGGATCAAGCCCCATATCAGGCTCCCTTCTCAGTGGGGAGTCTGCTTCTCCCTCTCCCTCTGGTCTCTCGCTCGCACTCTCTCTCTCAAATAAATGAATAAAATTTTTAAAAAAAGAAGTAAATATTGATAACATTTTATCACCTTAAAAATTGATAAAAGCAAGGAACACAAAGTTCTATTAATTAAAGTCCTACTATTCTTGGATAAAGAATGTCTCCATTTCTGAGAGAAGAGTGAGAGATGAGTCTCATCCCTTCATTCTTCTATTTTTGTTCTAGCGTCAGGGCAGAGCCAAGAGGAGGAGGAAAGGTGGGACTCTGAAAGGTAAGATTCTGCATATTCCACCTGAGCTCTCCATGGGTGACCCTTCCTGTCCTTTCCATGATGGCTCAGGTCCATGATCTCTGAGGAGGTCAGCTGCTAGATACAGTCCCTCTTAGAAGACAGAGGCCTCAGAGGAGAGGCTAATGGAAACATAGTCAGAGTACAAAACCCTTCTCAAATTTCCTGCTCTGACCATCCCTGACCATGAAGCAGTGTTGGGATTGGGCAATGAGTGTTGCCCAATAGGTGGCCGTGTGAGATGTCAAGAGTCATAACTTCTGTCTCCTGACTTTGTGAAAGACTTGTGACATCATGGATACTCAACTTCCTCTTTGGGGTAGTTTAACCTATGTTCCTCATAGGGTGGTTTTCAGTATCACATGGGATAGATAATACATACAAAAACCCATTGTGAATGATAAAACAATATGTCTTGTTATTATTATCATTGATCATGTGACCCTAAATCCTAATTTTTGGAGCTCTCCAAGTCCAATCTACCAAGGGTATCACTTAAAGGACACTCTTCTCAGCTTCTTATAAGATCTCTTGCTTCTATTTTTTTTTTTTTTTAATTTTTTTTTTTTTAAAGATTTTATTTATTTATTTGAGACAGAGAGAATGAGAGAGAGAGAGAGAGCACATGAGAGGGGGGAGGGTCAGAGGGAGAAGCAGGCTCCCCGCCGAGCAGGGAGCCCGATGTGGGACTCGATCCAGGGACTCCAGGATCATGACCTGAGCCGAAGGCAGTCGCTTAACCAACTGAGCCACCCAGGCGCCCGCTTGCTTCTATTTTCATCATTCTCCAGGTTGGAGAACTTGCCAGAGTAAAGTAGAGGAGGCAAGAAAGGTGCTTTCTCTTCTGCAAAGGTGACTAAACATTACCTTCTTTCCTGAACCCCCCCTTTTAAGCAGAGTCTATGAATTTCTAGAGCCTTAGGCAAGCTTGGAATTGACATGGGATGGAAAATCATCAGAATTAGAATGTGAAAGTCTTGGGGATGTGGTATGTGGGGGGACTACCTTTGACAGATCTGCCAGGGTCACATATGTTTGTTCTGGTCCTGGCTGCAGCTTTGTACCTCCTGTCTCCTGCAGCTCCCTAGACTGGCATCATGATACCATCCACTTTCGTCAACTGTTACGTCCAGACCGCTTCTGTGAGGTGTGTAATAGCACAACTGCTGAGGTCAATCGACTGCTGTTCCCAGAGTCCCTGGAAGATGCTACTCCCTCTGTGACCCCCTGGGCTTCCACAGATCCTGTGACTGACTCATCACTCACTTCATCCCCTGACTTCTCAGCAGTCTGTCCAGGAGACCTAATACCAGTGCCTTTGCCTGAGCCTTCCCCAGCACCCCCCCACCATCTTCTCACCTAACCCAATGACCCTTTTAGCTGACTTTTTCTTACCCTCACCTCCTGGTCACTCTCTGCTCCTAGAGGCAAAAGCCTTGGATTCTGAAATCCCAGTGAGCCATTCCATACCCCAACCCCTTGCCTTTCCTGCTCTCCTACTACAAGACACTCAGAAAGGGGATCCTGTTGTCCAACGAGAGGCCACTTTACCTCTGATTACCATCTCCACTCTTGACCCCACCATTTCACAAGATTTCAACCTCTTACCAAATCTGTCCCAGATAAGGAATCCCACTGATTCATTTGCTTGTATTAATGCACCACCAACCTGGTCTGTTTCACCACAGCCAGACTGCACTTTAACTGTGACTCAATCTAAATCGATTTCCATCTCAATGAAGCCT
>NW_022591673.1:0-5706 GCF_004348235.1 Phoca vitulina
TTTCGCGACCCTTACCCAGGGACCCCAACGCACTAGACGTTGACAATTGGCGCCCGAACAGGGACCCTGAAGGACGTTCAGGAAGGGTGAGTAATTTAATACAATACAGGGTTATGGGACAAGAAACCTCTACTCCTTATGTTCGAATGCTGAAGCATTCACTTGCTGTCTATGGCATTACTGTCGCTTCTACTGATATTGAGATGTGTTTGAAAGTGGTTCGAGACTGGAATCCTTGGTTTCCCGAGGAGGGCTCCCTGGAGGTGGATAATTGGCGGCGGGTCCGCCATAATGTAGAAAAGGCCATGAGGCAGGGGGAAAAGATTCCTGTACGATTTTGGTCCATCTGGTCGATTATATTTACAGTGTTAAAAGCAATGGAGGATGATCGCACGGTTGAGAATTTTCAGAAGGAAGTGGCTCCTTCGATACAGGACCTTCCCCTTGATACAGATGAGAAAAAGGCAATAGAAAAGGATGCCTTTAAGCTTGCACTGCCTCGCGAACCTAATGAGTGCGATAGCGATGAATCGAAACTGAAAGTAACGTCGGATCCCGAGACCGAGCACTTATGGAAGGTTTTTCAGCGGGTCATGACTATGGCGGGGGAATCTAAGAAAAAGCCTTCCGCTCCGCCTTTGCCGCCCGCGCTAGCTTTTTCTCCCAAAAATCCTTTTCTTTCTGCTGCTTTAGCTGAGCTTGATGCGTTAAAGGATAATGACGATGAGAGTGAGGCTGACAGACCTATCTTTGCTTTTCCAATTATTAGGCCTCCCCCGGTCCAGGGAGTTGCACAGGCCCCCTATTATGATGGGATAGATATAGGGGACATTGCACGTTTAAAAAAGGCAGTGACTTTATATGGACCGCAATCACATTATGTCAAAGAGCTACTTATAGGTACAGCTCGACATTATAATAATTTTGCTCCAGAAGATTGGAGAGTCCTTTGTAGAGCTCTTTTAAAGGAGCCTGAATATCTGCAATGGCAGATGTGGTTCTCCGAGCTCTGTATGGATCAGGCTCGTAAGAACGCTTTAAGTCACAATCCTCGGGTCCAGGCTATAACTTACGAAATGTTGGCGGGAATAGGTCAATATTCTGATATTGCTGCTCAAGTTATTACCCCTGAAGAAATCCATGATCAATTACGGGAAATTAGTTTAGAAGCTTGGGATCGTATTCACCCAAAAGGAGAACATTATGGATCTTGGACTAAGGTTATTCAAAAGACTAACGAGCCTTATGTCGAGTTCTTATCGCGATTAAAATTAACCTTGGAGAGAACTGTCATAGGAGAAGAAGCTAGACAGCAGCTATTAAAACTGCTGGCATATGAAAATGCTAATGAGGATTGTAAGAGAATTATATTGCCTATTAAAGATACAGGAGATATTAATGCTTTCATGAAGGCCTGTAAGGATGTTACATCAGAGAGTAGAAAGATGCAGCTGTTTGCTGAAACAATGGCCACTACCTGGCATTCCTTGCAATCTAAACAACTCGAGAGCATGAAATGTTTTGGTTGCGGTCAATTAGGGCATTTGAAAAGGAACTGTAAAGAAAAGAAACCTGACAAAGGGCGCGGACCTGGAATTTGTCCACGATGTAAGAAGGGAAAACATTGGGCTCGAGAATGTCGCACTAAATTAAATACAAGTTTTGCAGAAAAGCCGCAGGGAAACTCGATTTCGGGCCCTACCCCGGGCCCAGGACAAATGAACAGGGGAAACCAACCATATTCTCCCTTAGCCCAGCTACCCAACACAGTGCCGCAGTGGACATACCAGCCATAAGGCCATTTACTTTAAAAGGAGGGGATAGACCTCAGAAAATTCCTACTGGAATTTATGGACCCTTACCAATTGGCACTTTTGCTCTATTAACAGGTCGCTCTGGTTTGACATCAAAAGGAGTGACTGTTCACTTAGGTATAATTGATGCTGATTACAGAGGAGAAATTCAAGTTCTTATGTCTTCCCTAGTTGATGTGTCCTTTGAAGCAGGAGAACGAATTGCCCAGTTATTGTTATTACCTTATCTCCCCATAGGTCAGACTACCGCTGTCAGGCATGGAGGGTTTGGCAGCACGGATCCAAAATGTGTTTTTTGGGCTACACAAATAACTCGTATGCAGCCCTTGATGACAGTTAAATTGAATACGAAAGATATTACTGTCTTGTTGGATACAGGGTCAGATATCACTATTATCAAAACTGCTGATTGGCCTGAAAATATCCCCTATAATGAGATTCCTTGTCAGATAAAAGGAGTTGGCAAGGCACCTGTCCGAAGTATTGGCTTAGCCACTCAATTTGTAACATTTACCTCCCAGGATGGGCAACTGGCCGTGTTAAAACCATATATTTTAGATGTCCCTTTAAATATTTTAGGCCGTGATGTTTTAGAACAGTGGGGAGCTCACCTGGAATTTTGATTATAGATGGAACCTATTAAAATATTATGGAAATCCGAAGATCCCTTGTGGATTGAACAATGGCCATTAACTAAGGAAAAATTGGCTGCTGCACATTAATTGGCTCAAAAACTAAAAGTGCATATTGGACAACTAAAAGGTATTGGGTTCAAAATACAGATTTTAATTCAGTCCAACAAAATGAATTATTTGCCATCGCCCAAGTATTAAAAGATTTTCCCTCGGCTGTGAATATTCTTGCTGATTCAGCATATGCTGTTGGGGTCGTTAAAAATGTATATACTGCTGTGGTATGTTCTAATAAGTCCAACCTACTTAGTTTATTTTTACTCTTACAAACTTTGTTAAGAAATCGTAATACTCGTATTTATGTAACTCATATTCGCTCTCATACTAATCTTCCTGGTTCCTTGGCTTATGGCAATGCTCAAGTAGACGCTTTGGTGTCATTTGCATCTGCAGACGAGGAACATAATTTATTGCATACCAATGCTGGTAGATTACATGTTCAATATAAAATTCCTTATCGTCAAGCAAAACAAATTATAAAACAGTGTCCTATTTGCAGACCTTTACACTTACGTGCTGTAAAAGCTGGGGTTAATCCTCGAGGAACTTATGCCAACGAACTTTGGCAAATGGATGTTACTCATGTGGCACAATTTGGTCGATTATCTTATGTACATGTTGTAATAGATACTTATTCTCAATTTATATGGGCCACAGCACAAATGGGTGAAACTACACAACATGTTATTATTCATTTATTAGAAACGTTTGCTGTGATGGGTTTACCTTCCAGTATCAAGACAGATAATGGGCCAGCATATAAAAGTAAAAAATTTCAAGCTTTTTGCTTGCAATATGGTATAATGCATAAAACAGGCATTGAATATAATCCCCAAGGACAGGCCATTGTGGAGCGTGCACACAATACTTTAAAATTGCAAATTAAAAAATTAAAAAGGAGGAAAACAGATCATATATTATCATTTACTCAATCTAATGCACGTTCCATTTTGTCACAAGCATTGTTTACATTGAATTTCTTGAACCTTCCGCAGGGAGATATTCTCTCGAGAGCAGAAAAACAGTTCATAGAGGGAGAGACGGCTCCTCTCCCCTTGAATGAACATATATGGTTTAAGCCCGCTGCGGATGCAGAATGGCAGCCAGGATTGTTGCTTTATAGGGGGAAAGGGTATGCTTATGTTTCCACAGAAAATGGACAAACCTGCTCCTGGCTCCCAGCAAGGTGGATCCGGTCGCGGACCAATCCGGACGGCTGTCAGGCGACGCATGGAAGCCCCGAGAGTGCACGAATCGATGTTACAAGCTGATGAATCTCTCCTGCAAGCTATGGCTCACTTACATTTGGATAGGCGTCATCACTGGCGGCCTCCGCCTCTTGCTTTACCCACTTGGGGGCATATTAAAAAGCTTGCTGGGGAGGGACAAAAAATTTTGAAGGAAACAAGAAAGCCTTGTACACCTGAGCATTTGTTTCTGGCCATGTGCGCTTTGCTTACTATGTCACCCCCTCCTATTGAGGCGACTAATGTAAGTTATTGGGCTTATATACCTAACCCACCTATGATGGAACCTGCACCTTGGGGAAGTGCAGATATTCCTATTTATACCTCCCCGATGATACTTTCGCCTCCTTGGAAGAATCTGACTTATCTTAATCAGGATGACGGTACCTTTTTTTAATTTCCTGCATAGAGGGGATGGTCCATATATTTGCTTGGGTCCCTCGCCATGCGTAAATATGCATTGGCAGAATTGGATTTTACCTGGACCAATGGTTAATTCCTCTCGCACTCAATTACAGAGGCTTGAAGCATGGTCTCTTAATATGACCTGGGGAAATGTCACCTTTGATGAATTTCCCTCGTTCCCTGCTTGTCCTGATTTTACTTATATTGGAATGGCCTATAAGCCATTTGAATGGCAGGAATGTGTTGGTAGGTTTGCAAAATATTATAAGGATCTGCTTATGTGGGGACCATATGGCCAATTTTTACAAAATTGTTCAGAGTGGGACGTCTTGCGCTGTAATTTATCCTTGTCTTATAGGATGCCCCCACGGAACCGATGGAATGAATCTGTAGTAAATCATCGATTGATGGCTTGGGGAGATGGCGGCATCGCAGACCCTCGCATATCACATCAAAAATTTCCAGATCATATACAAACACACTTATGGAAAGTTGCAGCTGCGCTTAAGACTGTCAGATTTTATAATGGGACCTTTTCCGGCACAGCAAAGACTGCGTCGACCTATAATTTCACCATTTTTAAAGAAATTAATGTAACCGCATGTGTACCTTTACCATATCTAATTTTGATAGGAAATTTTAGTTTTAATGATGGAATTAGCTGTATTAAATGTCGATTATATTCTTGTATTAATAGTTCTATAGAATTTAAACCAGGATATTCTCTTATGATTTTGCAACAACGCTCTCATATTTGGCTTCCAGTAAATTTAGAACGTCTATGGGCTCAAAATCCAGTGGATGCTCTGGTATTGGAATTTTTCAGAAAAGTTTTGAAACGAACTAAACGATTGATTGGTATTGTTGTAGCAGTCATTCTAAGTTTAATTACGGTAACCACATTAGCCACTGTTTCTGGAATTGCGTTACATACATCTTTGCAAACTAAACATTTTGTAGAAAATTGGCACCGTGATTCACGGGATCTTTGGCTTTCCCAAACTATGATTGATACTCGTTTGCAAACGCAGATAGATGTTCTTAGACAAACTGTTAGTTGGTTAGGGAAGAAGGTTTTAACAATTGAAAGACAAATTTGGTTGCGTTGTGATTGGAATTCCACATCCTTTTGTATTACTAATTTAAGATATAATGAATCTCAACATGATTGGAGTATTATCCAGAAATATTTAGAGGGCAATTCATCGGCGACAGATATGATTAATAATTTGCATACTAATATTCAGGAGATATTTGGAAAACCCTTTGAGAATGAGGATGCTGCTACATTGGCTCAGTCGTTTTTGAAGCAATTTGAAGGACTAGACCCGAAGGGAATTATTCAAAGCTTAGGGCATACCGCTGGAGGAATCGGAATTTCATTAATTTTTGTTATATGCTGTTTTCTGTGCATGTATGTATGTTTTGTTCGACCTTCCCGAAAATCTATTGCCACTCTCTGGTGGGCGTTACTTTTTAAACAAAGGAAAAAAGAAGGAATTGAGGCTAATACAGGTATGTGAGCCCTCTGTGGCCGTGATTGTTTGT
>NW_022591674.1:0-5706 GCF_004348235.1 Phoca vitulina
TGAGAGACGATGGACTCTGAAAAACAAACTGAGGGTTCTAGAGGGGAGGGGGTTGGGAGGATGGGTTAGCCTGGTGATGGGTATTGAGGAGGGCACGTTCTGCATGGAGCACTGGGTGTTATGCACAAACAATGAATCATGGAACACTATATCTAAAACTAATGATGTAATGTATGGGGATTAACATAACAATAAAAAAATTTTTAAAAAATAAAGTCTAGTTTTTCTGGTGTAAAAAAAAGAAGATGTGTTTCATATATACAATGGAATATTACTCAACCATCAGAAAGGATGCCTATCTACCATTTCCATCAACATTGATGGAACTGGAGGAGATTATGCTAAGTGAAGTAAGTCAAGCAGAGAAAGACAATTATCATATGGTTTCACTCATATGTGGAACTTAAGAAATAGCATGGAGGATAGGAGAAGGGAGGGAAATCTGAAGGGGGAGAAATCAGAGAGGGAAACAAACCATGAGAGACTCTGGATCCCGGGAAACAAACTGAGGGTTTCAGAGGGGAAGGGGGTGGGGGATGGGGTATCAGGGTGATAGGTATTATGAAGGGCACATTCTGTGATGAGCACCTGGTGTTATATGCAACTAATGAATCTTTGAACACTATATCAAAAACTAATGATGTACTATACAGTGGCTAACTGAACATAATAAAAAAAATCAAATTGTAACTCATTAAAAAGGAGATAGATACCCACGGTGACAGAATCAAGAGGAGAGAGATGGGAGGTAAGAGATAGAGACCTACAGTAACAAACATAGAGGAGACAGACACAGAAAACTGATAAAGACCCACAGTAACACATTCTAGATGAGACAGAAGACAGGTAAGATATAGAGACACACAGTCAGGAACCTAGAGGAGACAGAACACAGGAAAGAGATAGAGACCCAAGTAACAGATCCAAGAGGAGACAGAAGACAGGTAGGAGATAAAGACACACAGTAACAGAACCTAAAGGAGACAGATGAGAGGTAAGAGATAGAGACCCAAAGTAAGAGAACCTAGAGGAGAAGAAGACAGGTAAGAGATAGAGACCCACAGTAACAGAACCTAGAGGACACAGAACACAGGTAAAAGATAGAGACACAGAGTCACAGATCATAGAGGAGACTGAAGACAGGTAAGAGATAGAGACCCACAATGACAGAACATAGAGGATAAAGATGACAGGTAAGAGATAGATACCCACAGTAACAGAACCTAGAGGAGACAGATGAAAGGAAACAGAGACCCAGAGTAAAAGAACCTAGAGGAGACAGAACTGGTAAGAGATAGAGACCCACAGTAACAGAACCTAGAGAAGACAGAACACATGTACAAGATACAGACCCAAAGTAACAGAACCAAAGGGTGACAAAACACAGGAAAGATATAGAGGCCACCAGTAACAGATACACGAGGAGACAGAAGTCAGGTAAGCATAGAGACCCACGGTAATAAAACCTAGAGGATACAGAGCACAGGTAAGAGAGAAACCCACAGTAACAGAACCTAGAGGAGACAGAACACAGGAAAGAGATAGAGACCACAGTAACATGTCCAAGAGGAGACAGAAGACAGGTAAGAGATAAAAATCCACAGTAACATAACCTAAAGGAGACAGATGGGAGGTAAGCTATATAGACCCACAGTATCAGAACCTAGAGCAGACAGAAGACAAGAAAGAGATAGTGACCCACAGTAACAGACCCAGAGGTGACAGATGAGAGGTAAGAGATACTGACCCACAGTAATAGAACCTAGAGGACAAGAAGACAGGTAAGTGATAGAGACCCATCATAAAAGAACCAGAGGAGAGTGATAGGAGGTAAGGGATACAGACCCACAGTAACAGAACAAAGAGAAGAAATAGGAGGTAAGAGATAGAGACCCATAGTAACAGAACCAAGAGAAAAAATGGGAGGTAAGAGATAGAGACCCACAGTAAAAGAACCTAGAGGAGACAGAACACAGAAAAGTGACACAGACCCCCAGTAACAAATCCAAGAGGAGAAAGAACACAGGAAAGAGAGAGAGACCCACAGGAACAGAACCTACAGGAGACAGAAGACAGATAAGAGATAGAGACCCACAGTATCATAACCAAGAGGAGAGAGATGGGAAGTAAAGATACAGACCCACAGTAATAGAACCCAGAACACAGGAAACAGATGGAGACCCAAAGTAACAGAACCAGTAGGAGACAGATGGTAGGTAAGAGATAGAGCCCATAGTAACAGAACCTAGGGGAGACATTTGGGAGGTAAGAGATAGAGACCTAGAGTGAAAGAACCTAGAAGAGACAGAAGACAAGTAAAAGATAGAGACCCACAGTAACAGAACATAGAGGAGAGGACGACAGGTAAGAGACAGAGACTCACAGTAACAGAACCTATACAAGAGGAAGACAGGTAAGAGATAGAGACCCAGAGTAACAGAACCAGGAGGAGACAGATGGGAGGTAAGAGATAGAGACCTAGATTAAAAGAACCTAGAAGTTACAGAAGACAAGTAAGAGATAGAGAACCAAAGTAACAGAACAAAGGGTGAGAGATGGGAGATAAGAGACAGAGACCCACAGTAATAGAACCTGGAGGACACAGAACACAGGAAAGAGATAGAAACCCACAGTAACAGAACCTAGAGGAGACAGATGGGAGGTAAGAGATGAAGACCCATGGTAAAAGAATCTAGAGGAGACGATATTGAGACTCACAATAACACAACCTCGTGGAGAGAGATGGGAGGTAAGAGATAAAGACCCACAAAACAGAACCTGGAGGAGACAAAAGACAGGTAAGACATAGAGACCCACAGTAACAGAACCAAGAAGAAAGAGATGAGAGGTAAGACATAGAGACACTGCTACAAATACAGCTAAACTAAGCTAGAGACATACACATAGACATAGAGGGACTTCTTTCCAGGAACTGGCTCATGTGCTTGTGGGGATCAGCAGGCAAATCCAGAACCCGTAGGGCCTCCCAGCAGCCTGGAATCTCAGGCAAGAGCTAACACTGCAGGCTTGTGGCAGAATTCCTTCGTCTGCAGGAAACCTCAGGTTTTGTTCTTCAGTCCTTTGACTGATTGGATGAGCCCCACCCACGTTATGGAGGATAGTGTCCTCTCCCTCAAGTAAGCTCATTTACCTGCACAGGGAGAACGCTGTCTGGTTGAACAGCCCGGCTGAGTGAGCGTGGGAGACAGACCGTCCTGGGACCTCCTCTTATTTCGTGCTCACAACGCAAGATGTGAGGTCACTGTCACAGACTTACCTGGAAGAAACTGCAGCCTTGGAGAGCCTCAGCCCCCTGCCTGTGGGGAGGGTGCCAGGGTTTGCACCATGTCTTCTGACCCCAAGCCTCATGCACTGTCCACTGTCCACACTGCCTCTTGGAGGAAGTCACCAAGGGGGAACCCCAAAATCTGCATGTAAACGCTCCTCAACTCCTTGGCTGAGCCCTTGACTGGGCACCTGTAGAGGAACTAAGAAGGACCCAGCAGGAAAAACAGCCTGGAGTTCAAAGAACAGAGGCTCCAGCTACGGATACACAGACAGAGGAACCCACACAAACATGCACTCATGCATACATGCACATGGAGAGACACATGCACACACACACACAGGCTCATACTAATGGAGAAACACACACACACACACAGGCTCCCACGCACACACGGGCTCACATGCACGTGGAGAGACATGCACACGCACACACACACACAGGCTCCCACCAACACACAGGGTCACATGCATATAGAGATACATGCACACCCACACACACAAACCCCCATGCACACATGGGCTCACATGCACATGGAGAGACATGCACACGCGCACACACACACACACAGACTCACACACACACACAGGCACAGCTGAGAAGCAGCATGTTTAGATGCAGAGTCTGTCCCAGGTCAGTGAATAAAGGGCAGCATTGTGGGTCCACGCAGGGCACTGTGCAGGCAGGAAGGTGTGACGCCAGAGCAGGGCAGCCTGGAGGTTGAGGGCACGGTGCCTGCTGGGTGGAGCAGCCAGTCCTGCTCCTGGACAGAAGGGGGCACGGGTGAGGGTGGATCCTGGAGGCCAGGACAGGGCCACGGCCCCAGAGAGGAGCAGAGCGGGGACAGCACGGACACGTATGCTCGGAGCTGAGCTGCCCTGGTGGGAACTGGGAGGAGATGAGAGCCATTCTCCTCCAAGACCAAAGGACCCCAAGGACAGCCTAGGTTGGAGACAGGACCCACCAGCAGCAGCAGGGTGCATCCTGCGCCTTCAGCGTAGAGCCAGGAGACTGGCTGGGCACTGAGGTCCCGGCCCCACACCCGGGGAAGAATGAGCAGGGGCCACCAGGGTGGGCCAGGGCTGCCAGTGGAGCCCGAGCCAAGCATGCTCACCTACGTGCAGGCTACAGTGCCGGGCAGCACCTGGCCTGGGCCTGCAGGGGCATCATGCTCTGGGATGGGGCTCTGCCTGCCCTGTGGTTTCTCTCAGAATCGTGGGCCCTTCCAAGGAACTGGGTGCTCGCCCTCTGCCGCCCACTCAGCACCTGTCCCCGGGGCCAAGGGCGGGGCAAGCAGACTGCGACAGACTGCCCGGGGGGGCAGGGAGGTCAGGGTGGGCACTGACTCCCCCAGACTTCACATCCAGGCTTCCCGGAGCCCTGGCTCTGCCCCATGCCTCCCAGCCCAACCACGCAGCAGCCCCTCTCGCATCTTCTAAATGAGCCCGAATGTCCCTCCGAGGGCACCAGACCTGACAGAGGCCACCTCCACACAGCCTCCCTGCTCGGGAACTGCTGGCCCTGGGCATCCTGCGTCCAGAGGGTGGGATCCTGATGTCTCTCGCTCCAAACCCTGCACAAAGCCTCACGGGAGCTCACACTGTGAGCTGCATTGGCAGGTCCCCGTGGCCGCCCCGACGTGTGCGCTCAGGCCTTCGGGGGGGTTCAGGGGACACACAGGCCTGCAGGACGTGACCACAGTGTGAAGGTAAGGCCTAGACCAGCCCATCACAGCTCCACACACGTCACAGGTGTGTCAAGAGTGGGCAGCTGCCCCAACAGGCCAGAATCAGATGCCACTCCATGGTCCCCACACCCGTGGTGAGCACCCACAGAACAGATCCATGACACAGCCCACCCCTGGCTGCAGCTGATACACCAATCTTCCAGAGCCCCCGGCCATCCTCACAGCCAGGTCCAGCATGCCCATGGTCCCTGCCGGCCGTCCCTGGCCACACCACCCAGCTGCAGCCCCAGTAAGAGCCCAGCTGCGGGACACGGGCTCGGGAAGGAGTGTGTGAGCAATGGGTGAGGTCCCCTGCCAGCAGGATGCTCAGGGCGGGCCGGGGGTTCCATGACCTGCCTGTCCCCAGGGGGACTCATGGCCTCACACACTCACCCCCAGAGCCACTCCCACCAGGCAGTGGGACACAGGAACAGGTACTTGCCACAAGGACCCCTGCATCCACGTCTCAGGCACATGGCCACACAGGCTGTGGCTTCTCACGCACAAACGGCCACGACCCTTTCTTCACAGGGCTGCCTCGGGGGCAGCGGTGATGGTGCCCGTGCCCCCTCCCTTCCTGGGGCATCCCGGTGACCACCACTGGGTGTTACAGCACAGCGAATCAGCGTGGCATCGAGGGAGAGAGCCCATGAGCTGGGCAGCAGGGGCCATGGAGAGGAGCCCACTGCGTCCT
>NW_022591675.1:0-5705 GCF_004348235.1 Phoca vitulina
GATTTCGCGACCCTTACCCAGGGACCCCAACGCACTAGACGTTGACAATTGGCGCCCGAACAGGGACCCTGAAGGACGTTCAGGAAGGGTGAGTAATTTAATACAATACAGGGTTATGGGACAAGAAACCTCTACTCCTTATGTTCGAATGCTGAAGCATTCACTTGCTGTCTATGGCATTACTGTCGCTTCTACTGATATTGAGATGTGTTTGAAAGTGGTTCGAGACTGGAATCCTTGGTTTCCCGAGGAGGGCTCCCTGGAGGTGGATAATTGGCGGCGGGTCCGCCATAATGTAGAAAAGGCCATGAGGCGGGGGGAAAAGATTCCTGTACGATTTTGGTCCATCTGGTCGATTATATTTACAGTGTTAAGAGCAATGGAGGATGATCGCACGGTTGAGAATTTTCAGAAGGAAGTGGCTCCTTCGATACAGGACCTTCCCCTTGATACAGATGAGAAAAAGGCAATAGAAACGGATGCCTTTAAGCTTGCACTGCCTCGCGAACCTAATGAGTGCGATAGCGATGAATCGAAACTGAAAGTAACGTCTGATCCTGAGACCGAGCACTTATGGAAGGTTTTTCAGCGGGTCATGACTATGGCGGGGGAATCTAAGAAAAAGCCTTCCGCTCCGCCTTTGCCGCCCGCGCTAGCCTTTTCTCCCAAAAATCCTTTTCTTTCTGCTGCTTTAGCTGAGCTTGATGCGTTAAAGGATAATGACGATGAGAGTGAGGATGACAGACCTATCTTTGCTTTTCCAATTATTAGGCCTCCCCCGGTCCAGGGAGTTGCACAGGCCCCCTATTATGATGGGATAGATATAGGGGACATTGCACGCTTAAAAAAGGCAGTGACTTTATATGGACCGCAATCACATTATGTCAAAGAGCTACTTATAGGTACAGCTCGACATTATAATAATTTTGCTCCAGAAGATTGGAGAGTCCTTTGTAGAGCTCTTTTAAAGGAGCCTGAATATCTGCAATGGCAGATGTGGTTCTCCGAGCTCTGTATGGATCAGGCTCGTAAGAACGCTTTAAGTCACAATCCTCGGGTCCAGGCTATAACTTACGAAATGTTGGCGGGAATAGGTCAATATTCTGATATTGCTGCTCAAGTTATTACCCCTGAAGAAATCCATGATCAATTACGGGAAATTAGTTTAGAAGCTTGGGATCGTATTCACCCAAAAGGAGAACATTATGGATCTTGGACTAAGGTTATTCAAAAGACTAATGAGCCTTATGTCGAGTTCTTATCGCGATTAAAATTAACCTTGGAGAGAACTGTCATAGGAGAAGAAGCTAGACAGCAGCTATTAAAACTGCTGGCATATGAAAATGCTAATGAGGATTGTAAGAGAATTATATTGCCTATTAAAGATACAGGAGATATTAATGCTTTCATGAAGGCCTGTAAGGATGTTACATCAGAGAGTAGAAAGATGCAGCTGTTTGCTGAAACAATGGCCACTACCTGGCATTCCTTGCAATCTAAACAACTCGAGAGCATGAAATGTTTTGGTTGCGGTCAATTAGGGCATTTGAAAAGGAACTGTAAAGAAAAGAAACCTGACAAAGGGCGTGGACCTGGAATTTGTCCACGATGTAAGAAGGGAAAACATTGGGCTCGAGAATGTCGCACTAAATTAAATACAAGTTTTGCAGAAAAGCCGCAGGGAAACTCGATTTCGGGCCCTACCCCGGGCCCAGGACAAATGAACAGGGGAAACCAACCATATTCTCCCTTAGCCCAGCTACCCAACACAGTGCCGCAGTGGACATACCAGCCATAAGGCCATTTACTTTAAAAGGAGGGGATAGACCTCAGAAAATTCCTACTGGAATTTATGGACCCTTACCAATTGGCACTTTTGCTCTATTAACAGGTCGCTCTGGTTTGACATCAAAAGGAGTGACTGTTCACTTAGGTATAATTGATGCTGATTACAGAGGAGAAATTCAAGTTCTTATGTCTTCCCTAGTTGATGTGTCCTTTGAAGCAGGAGAACGAATTGCCCAGTTATTGTTATTGCCCTATCTCCCCATAGGTCAGACTACCGCTGTCAGGCATGGAGGGTTTGGCAGCACGGATCCAAAATGTGTTTTTTGGGCTACACAAATAACTCGTATGCAGCCCTTGATGACAGTTAAATTGAATACGAAAGATATTACTGTCTTGTTGGATACAGGGTCAGATATCACTATTATCAAAACTGCTGATTGGCCTGAAAATATCCCCTATAATGAGATTCCTTGTCAGATAAAAGGAGTTGGCCAGGCACCTGTCCGAAGTATTGGCTTAGCCACTCAATTTGTAACATTTACCTCCCAGGATGGGCAACTGGCCGTGTTAAAACCATATATTTTAGATGTTCCTTTAAATATTTTAGGCCGTGATGTTTTAGAACAGTGGGGAGCTCACCTGGAATTTTGATTATAGATGGAACCTATTAAAATATTATGGAAATCCGAAGATCCCTTGTGGATTGAACAATGGCCATTAACTAAGGAAAAATTGGCTGCTGCACATTAATTGGCTCAAAAACTAAAAGTGCATATTGGACAACTAAAAGGTATTGGGTTCAAAATACAGATTTTAATTCAGTCCAACAAAATGAATTATTTGCCATCGCCCAAGTATTAAAAGATTTTCCCTCGGCTGTGAATATTCTTGCTGATTCAGCATATGCTGTTGGGGTCGTTAAAAATGTATATACTGCCGTGGTATGTTCTAATAAGTCCAACCTACTTAGTTTATTTTTACTCTTACAAACTTTGTTAAGAAATCGTAATACTCGTATTTATGTAACTCATATTCGCTCTCATACTAATCTTCCTGGTTCCTTGGCTTATGGCAATGCTCAAGTAGACGCTTTGGTGTCATTTGCATCTGCAGACGAGGAACATAATTTATTGCATACCAATGCTGGTAGATTACATGTTCAATATAAAATTCCTTATCGTCAAGCAAAACAAATTATAAAACAGTGTCCTATTTGCAGACCTTTACACTTACGTGCTGTAAAAGCTGGGGTTAATCCTCGAGGAACTTATGCCAACGAACTTTGGCAAATGGATGTTACTCATGTGGCACAATTTGGTCGATTATCTTATGTACATGTTGTAATAGATACTTATTCTCAATTTATATGGGCCACAGCACAAATGGGTGAAACTACACAACATGTTATTACTCATTTATTAGAAACGTTTGCTGTGATGGGTTTACCTTCCAGTATCAAGACAGATAATGGGCCAGCTTATAAAAGTAAAAAATTTCAAGCTTTCTGTTTGCAATATGGTATAATGCATAAAACAGGCATTGAATATAATCCCCAAGGACAGGCCATTGTGGAGCGTGCACACAATACTTTAAAATTGCAAATTAAAAAATTAAAAAGGAGGAAAACAGATCATATATTATCATTTACTCAATCTAATGCACGTTCTATTTTGTCACAAGCATTGTTTACATTGAATTTCTTGAATCTTCCGCAGGGAGATATTCTCTCGAGAGCAGAAAAACAGTTCATAGAGGGAGAGACGGCTCCTCTTCCCTTGAATGAACATATATGGTTTAAGCCCGCTGCGGATGCAGAATGGCAGCCAGGATTGTTGCTTTATAGGGGGAAAGGTTATGCTTATGTTTCCACAGAAAATGGACAAACCTGCTCCTGGCTCCCAGCAAGGTGGATCCGGTCGCGGACCAATCCGGACGGCTGTCAGGCGACGCATGGAAGCCCCGAGAGTGCACGAATCGATGTTACAAGCTGATGAATCTCTCCTGCAAGCTATGGCTCACTTACATTTGGATAGGCGTCATCACTGGCGGCCTCCGCCTCTTGCTTTACCCACTTGGGGGCATATTAAAAAGCTTGCTGGGGAGGGACAAAAAATTTTGAAGGAAACAAGAAAGCCTTGTACACCTGAGCATTTGTTTTTGGCCATGTGCGCTTTGCTTACTATGTCACCCCCTCCTATTGAGGCGACTAATGTAAGTTATTGGGCTTATATACCTAACCCACCTATGATGGAACCTGCACCTTGGGGAAGTGCAGATATTCCTATTTATACCTCCCCGATGATACTTTCGCCTCCTTGGAAGAATCTGACTTATCTTAATCAGGATGACGGTACTTTTTTTAATTTCCTGCATAGAGGGGATGGTCCATATATTTGCTTGGGTCCCTCGCCATGCGTAAATATGCATTGGCAGAATTGGATTTTACCTGGACCAATGGTTAATTCCTCTCGCACTCAATTACAGAGGCTTGAAGCATGGTCTCTTAATATGACCTGGGGAAATGTCACCTTTGATGAATTTCCCTCGTTCCCTGCTTGTCCTGATTTTACTTATATTGGAATGGCCTATAAGCCATTTGAATGGCAAGAATGTGTTGGTAGGTTTGCAAAATATTATAAGGATCTGCTTATGTGGGGACCATATGGCCAATTTTTACAAAATTGTTCAGAGTGGGACGTCTTGCGCTGTAATTTATCCTTGTCTTATAGGATGCCCCCACGGAACCGATGGAATGAATCTGTAGTAAATCATCGATTGATGGCTTGGGGAGATGGCGGCATCGCAGACCCTCGCATATCACATCAAAAATTTCCAGATCATATACAAACACACTTATGGAAAGTTGCAGCTGCGCTTAAGACTGTCAGATTTTATAATGGGACCTTTTCCGGCACAGCAAAGACTGCGTCGACCTATAATTTCACCATTTTTAAAGAAATTAATGTAACCGCATGTGTACCTTTACCATATCTAATTTTGATAGGAAATTTTAGTTTTAATGATGGAATTAGCTGTATTAAATGTCGATTATATTCTTGTATTAATAGTTCTATAGAATTTAAACCAGGATATTCTCTTATGATTTTGCAACAACGCTCTCATATTTGGCTTCCGGTAAATTTAGAACGTCTATGGGCTCAAAATCCAGTGGATGCTCTGGTATTGGAATTTTTCAGGAAAGTTTTAAAACGAACTAAACGATTGATTGGTATTGTTGTAGCAGTCATTCTAAGTTTAATTACGGTAACCACATTAGCCACTGTTTCTGGAATTGCGTTACATACATCTTTGCAAACTAAACATTTTGTAGAAAATTGGCACCGTGATTCACGGGATCTTTGGCTTTCCCAAACTATGATTGATACTCGTTTGCAAACGCAAATAGATGTTCTTAGACAAACTGTTAGTTGGTTGGGAAAGAAGGTTTTAACAATTGAAAGGCAAATTTGGTTGCGTTGTGATTGGAATTCCACATCCTTTTGTATTACTAATTTAAGATATAATGAATCTCAACATGATTGGAGTATTATCCAGAAATATTTAGAGGGCAATTCCTCGGCGACAGATATGATTAATAATTTGCATACTAATATTTAGGAGATATTTGGAAAACCCTTTGAGAATGAGGATGCTGCCATATTGGCTCAGTCGTTTTTGAAGCAATTTGAAGGACTAGACCCGAAGGGAATTATTCAAAGCTTAGGGCATACCGCTGGAGGAATCGGAATTTCATTAATTTTTGTTATATGCTGTTTTCTGTGCATGTATGTATGTTTCGTTCGACCTTCCCGGAAGTCTATTGCCACTCTCTGGTGGGCGTTTCTTTTTAAACAAAGGAAAAAAGAAGGAATTGAGGCTAATACAGGTATGTGAGCCCTCTGTGGCCGTGATTGTTT
>NW_022591676.1:0-5701 GCF_004348235.1 Phoca vitulina
ATTTTGGGATTTCCAGCTATCTTCCTGTAGTTGATTTCTAGTTTAATTCTACTATGGTCTGAAAACATACTTTGTGTGATTTCTATTTTATATTTGTTAAGGTGTGTTTTGTGGCACCGAATGTGGTCCATCTTAGTGAATGTTCCATGTGAGCTTGAGAAGAATGTGTATTCTGTGGTTCGATGAGGTATTCTATAAATGTCAATTAGATCAAGTTGATTGATGGCGTCGTTTGGGTCAACTACATCTTTACTGGTTTTCTGCCTGCTGAATCTGCCCATTTCTGATAGAGGGCTGTTGAAATCTCCAACAATAACAGTGGATTCATCCATTTTTTTCTTGCAATTCTACCAGTTTTTGCCTCACATACTTTGACACTATGTTGTTACATGTGTACATGTTAAGGCGTGTTGTGTCTTCTTGGAGAATTGACCTCTTTGTTGTTATGTAATGCTCCTCTTTACCCCTGATAATTTTCCTTGTTGTGAAGTCTGCTTTGTCCAAAATAATACAGTTACTCCTCTGTTCTTTTGGTTAGTGTTAGAATGGTACATTTTTCTCTGTCCCTTTGCTTTTAATCTATCTGTATCTTTATATTTAAAGTGGGTATTTTATAGACAACATAAAATTGGGTCTTGTTTTTATCTACTCTGACAGTCTTCTCTTTTAATTGGTGAATTTAGACCACTTCCATTTAGTGGTTTTTAAATATACTTGGATTAATATCTCTACTGGTCCATACTGTTTATTATTCATTATACCTATCCTTCCCCTCTTTTCCTTTTTCTGGTTTTAAACAAGCATTATATATAATTCCATTTTCTCATTTTTGTTAGCATACCAATTGTTCCCTGTTTAAAAATATTTTAGTGGTTGTCCTAGAGTTTGCAATATACATTTACAACTAATCTAAGTCCACTTTCATATAACGCTATACCAATTCATAGATAGCGCAGGAGTGTCCAATTCCTCCAGTCCCTTCTAACATTGATGCCATTCATTTCACTTATCCATGCACTAAAATCACCCAACACATTATCATTATTATTATTAGGTCAATTGAGAGTAAGATGAATGAAAGTTTTATTTTGTCTTCATTCATTCCTTCTCTTTCTTTCCTTTACGTAGATCTGAGTTATTTTCCTTCTCCCCAAAGAACTTCTTTTAATATCTTTTGCAAGGCAGGTCTGTTGCTGATGAGTTCCCTGTTTTTATCTGTCTGAGTTTTTATTTCTCTTTCACTTTTGCAGGATAATTTCACTAGATATAAAATTTTGGATTGGTGGTATTTTTCTTTCAACACTAAATATTTCACTCCAATCTCTTACTTGCATGGTTTATGATAATAGGTCATAATTCTTATGTTTTTTTCCTCTAGAGGTAGGGTTTTTATTTTCCTCTGGATTCTTTCAAAAATTTTCCTTTTGTTTTCCTACAGTTTGAATATGATACGTCCATATATGAACTTCCACAATGTATGGTTAATGTGTCATTAATTTTGGAACATCCTTGGCCATTATTACTTAAAATATATTTTTTGTTCTTTCTTCTCCTTCTGGTATCCCAATTACCTATATGTTACACATTTTGGAACACAGTTCTTGGCTATTCTAGATTTTAGCATTAAAAAAATTCTTTTTCTCTTTCTATTTCAGTTTGGAAAGTTTCTACTGACTTTTATGCTAACTCACTTATTCTTTCCTAGACCATATGCAACCTACAGATGAGTCAATCAAAGGCATTCTTCATTTCTCATAGTGCTTTTGGTTTCTAACATTTTCTTTTGATTTTTTCTTAGAATTTCCCTCTCTCTGCTTATATTCCTCATCTATTTTCATATGTTGTCTACCTTTTCCATTAGAGCCCTTAACATAATAATCATGGTTATTTTTGATACCATGTATGAGAATTCTGAAATCTGTCATATCTGAATGTACACCTGATGCTTGGTTTGCCTCTTCAGATTGCTTTTTCTTGCCTTTTAGCATGCCTTGCAATTTTTCTTTGAAAGCCAAACATGATGTATTGGGTAATAGGAACTGAAGTAAACAGACCTTTAATATGATGTCTTATGTTAATCTGCTTAGATGTTGGGCTGTGTTTAATATTTACTGTAGCTACACATGTCAGAGGCTTCAGTTTCCTCTAGTGTCCTTGTTTTTGTCTCCCCTAGTGTCTTTAGGTTTCCCTAAATCTCCCTAAATAGAACCTATACCTTGCAGTTCTTTTTAGCTATGATCCTGTCACTACACCGGAGCCCAGTCAATACTTTGGTAAGGTGTCATGGGAGGGGATATGATTAAACATCTGTCTTTTAATGGGCTTATGTCCCTGGACTGTGATGTTCACAAGTGTTTTGAAGGTATTTTGCTTTGTTTTGTTCCACTCTATAGATGAGACAGGAAGGCTAAAGGGAGCTGCTGTAGCTGGGTTATTTACCTTCTCCCATGTGGCATAAGGCTCTGATAGGCTTTTCACCTGCTGAGTAGGCTTCTGTTATGGAGAACACTCTGGGAATATTTTCAAATGGTTGCCTTTCCCTCCAACCCTACACTACCCTGCCAGAAACATGAGCATTTTTTTTTTTTTTTTTTGTACCTCTTTACTGTGAGAACCAGGTGAGGTCCTGGTAAGAAAACCCATAAATAAGTGGGGGTCCCCCATTAGATTGTGACCCCAGGAGTTTCTCACTCTCATGCTAGCGCATATGCATCCTCCAGCAATTTGTCAAAGTGTCTCTTTAAGTGTTCCTACGAGGAGAGCAGTGCAGAGCCTCCAGTGGCTTCTGTTCCAGGTAAACTAATCTAAACTATGATTTTCTACATTGACACTCTCTGAAGATTTGGGGTAGTGGTTTGCCACTATGGTTCCAAGAAAAGTCATTTTTTAGTCTGTTCAGCTTTTTGCTTCTTTCACAGACTGACGTGATGACTCCCAGGCTTTTTAAATGTTAGATCTGGAAACAGAAGTTGCCCTTCAGAGAATGATTTTTTTATTTTCCTGTTCCTCTTCCCACATTTCTAAATGAGTTTGGTAGGGTCAGAGAACCACCTCAAATGGGAAGTCTACAAAAAGAATAGACATTCACTCCTCTAGGAAAAGAGATCTGGCAGGGGTGGGTTAAGGAAAGACTAAGGTTTCTACTTGAAACTCACAGTCTATATGGGTATGGTGGTGTGTCTTGGGTAAAATCCCAAACACAGGGATTCTGTAGTCCTGGATTCGGCTTTTTGGAGAGTATGAGATCTGTGTAAGAGAACAAAGTTTTCCAGCACTTGATCATGAGTCACAGTCCCATGTCAAGCATCACTTGATCAAGCCTTCCTTCGTGTTGGGGTGATCAGAAGAACAGTGCTGAGCCTCTGAGAAGAGACTGGGGTCTGAGGTATGTCCTAGGATACAGGATCCTACCTGAGGGAGTACAGGTGTGACTGTCAGGCTTCAGTTTTTATGTCCTCATTGAACAAAGGACTTCTGACTGAGAATATCAAGTGTGGACCTCTCAGACAAAATCCTCCTTTGAATTTTTCAAAGAAGTAAATATTGGTGGGGCATCTCGGTGGCTCAGTTGGTTAAACAGCTGCCTTCAGCTCAGGTCATGTCTCAGGGTCCTGGGATCAAGCCCCATATCAGGCTCCCTTCTCAGTGGGGAGTCTGCTTCTCCCTCTCCCTCTGGTCTCTCGCTCGCACTCTCTCTCTCAAATAAATGAATAAAATTTTTAAAAAAAGAAGTAAATATTGATAACATTTTATCACCTTAAAAATTGATAAAAGCAAGGAACACAAAGTTCTATTAATTAAAGTCCTACTATTCTTGGATAAAGAATGTCTCCATTTCTGAGAGAAGAGTGAGAGATGAGTCTCATCCCTTCATTCTTCTATTTTTGTTCTAGCGTCAGGGCAGAGCCAAGAGGAGGAGGAAAGGTGGGACTCTGAAAGGTAAGATTCTGCATATTCCACCTGAGCTCTCCAAGGGTGACCCTTCCTGTCCTTTCCATGATGGCTCAGGTCCATGATCTCTGAGGAGGTCAGCTGCTAGATACAGTCCCTCTTAGAAGACAGAGGCCTCAGAGGAGAGGCTAATGGAAACATAGTCAGAGTACAAAACCCTTCTCAAATTTCCTGCTCGGACCATCCCTGACCATGAAGCAGTGTTGGGATTGGGCAATGAGTGTTGCCCAATAGGTGGCCGTGTGAGATGTCAAGAGTCATAACTTCTGTCTCCTGACTTTGTGAAAGACTTGTGACATCATGGATACTCAACTTCCTCTTTGGGGTAGTTTAACCTATGTTCCTCATAGGGTGGTTTTCAGTATCACATGGGATAGATAATACATACAAGAACCCATTGTGAATGATAAAACAATATGTCTTGTTATTATTATCATTGATCATGTGACCTTAAATCCTAATTTTTGGAGCTCTCCAAGTCCAATCTACCAAGGGTATCACTTAAAGGACACTCTTCTCAGCTTCTTATAAGATCTCTTGCTTCTATTTTTTTTTTTTTTTAATTTTTTTTTTTTTAAAGATTTTATTTATTTATTTGAGACAGAGAGAATGAGAGAGAGAGAGAGAGCACATGAGAGGGGGGAGGGTCAGAGGGAGAAGCAGGCTCCCCGCCGAGCAGGGAGCCCGATGTGGGACTCGATCCAGGGACTCCAGGATCATGACCTGAGCCGAAGGCAGTCGCTTAACCAACTGAGCCACCCAGGCGCCCGCTTGCTTCTATTTTCATCATTCTCCAGGTTGGAGAACTTGCCAGAGTAAAGTAGAGGAGGCAAGAAAGGTGCTTTCTCTTCTGCAAAGGTGACTAAACATTACCTTCTTTCCTGAACCCCCCTTTTAAGCAGAGTCTATGAATTTCTAGAGCCTTAGGCAAGCTTGGAATTGACATGGGATGGAAAATCATCAGAGTTAGAATGTGAAAGTCTTGGGGATGTGGTATGTGGGGGGACTACCTTTGACAGATCTGCCAGGGTCACATATGTTTGTTCTGGTCCTGGCTGCAGCTTTGTACCTCCTGTCTCCTGCAGCTCCCTAGACTGGCATCATGATACCATCCACTTTCGTCAACTGTTACGTCCAGACCGCTTCTGTGAGGTGTGTAATAGCACAACTGCTGAGGTCAATCGACTGCTGTTCCCAGAGTCCCTGGAAGATGCTACTCCCTCTGTGACCCCCTGGGCTTCCACAGATCCTGTGACTGACTCATCACTCACTTCATCCCCTGACTTCTCAGCAGTCTGTCCAGGAGACCTAATACCAGTGCCTTTGCCTGAGCCTTCCCCAGCACCCCCCCACCATCTTCTCACCTAACCCAATGACCCTTTTAGCTGACTTTTTCTTACCCTCACCTCCTGGTCACTCTCTGCTCCTAGAGGCAAAAGCCTTGGATTCTGAAATCCCAGTGAGCCATTCCATACCCCAACCCCTTGCCTTTCCTGCTCTCCTACTACAAGACACTCAGAAAGGGGATCCTGTTGTCCAACGAGAGGCCACTTTACCTCTGATTACCATCTCCACTCTTGACCCCACCATTTCACAAGATTTCAACCTCTTACCAAATCTGTCCCAGATAAGGAATCCCACTGATTCATTTGCTTGTATTAATGCACCACCAACCTGGTCTGTTTCACCACAGCCAGACTGCACTTTAACTGTGACTCAATCTAAATCGATTTCCATCTCAATGAAGCCT
>NW_022591677.1:0-5697 GCF_004348235.1 Phoca vitulina
ATATCATACCAGTCCCTTCTGGTCTGCAACGTTTCTGCTGAAAAATCAGCTGATAGCCTTATGGGGTTTCCTGTATATGTAACCATCTTTTTTTTTTTACAATCTTTAAAATTCTTTCCTGGCGCACCTGGGTGGCTCGGTCGTTAAGTGTCAGCCTTTGGCTCAGGTCATGATCCCAGGATCCTGGGATTGAGCCCTGCATCGGGCTCCCTGCCTGGCGGGAAGCCTGCTTCTCCCTCTCCTACTCCCCCTGCTTGTGTTCCTGCTCTCGCTATCTCTCTCTCTGTGTCAAATAAATAAAATCTTTAAATAAAATAAAATAAAATTCTTCGTTTATCACTATTTTTTGCCATTTTAATTACTATGTGTCTTGGTGTGTACCTCCTTAGGTTGAATCCTAACAGGGGGATTTCTGTGCCCCTGAATCAGGATCTCTGTTTCCCTCCCATGATGGGGGAAGTTTTCAGCTATTACTTCTTCAAATACATTTTCTGTCCCCCTTTCTCTCTTATGCTTGATGGAGTCACTGAATTTTCTAAGTCTATTCTCATTATGTAGTATTTATTTGTCTCTCACCTGTTCAGCTTGATTGCTTTCCATTACTCTATCCTCCAGGTCACTTACAGGCTCCTCTGCTTCCTGTAGCCTACTGTTTATTTATTCCATCTATTGTATTTTTAATTTCATTTATCGAGTTCTTCACCTCTGATACATTATTTTTTATCTCTCTCTCTTTTTTAAAGAGTTTATTTATTTATTTGTTTGACAGAGAGAGACACAGCAAGAGAGGGAACACAAGCAGGGGGAGTGGGAGAGGGAGAAGCAGGCTTCCTGCCAAGCAGGGAGCCCGATGCAGGGCTCGATCCCAGGACCCTGGGATCATGACCTGAGCTGAAGGCAGGCACTTAATGACTGAGCCATCCAGGCACCCATTTTTTATCTCTTTGTCAAGAGTTTCACTGATGTCCTCCACCCTTTTCTGAAGTCCACTATCTTTATGAGCATTACTTTAAATTCTTTATCAAACATCTTACTTTTTTCTGTTTCACTTAATCTCCTGCTGTGATTTTGTCCTGTTTTTTCATTTGGGACATATTCCTCTGTTTCCTCATTTTGTCTGTCTGTGTCAGTTTCTCTTTGTTAGGAAAGTCAGCTACACCTTCTGCTCTTGAAAGTAATGGCTTCATGAAGAAGAGGTCCTGTACTGCTCTGCAGTATAGTGTCCCCTGTTCACCAGAACCTGGCACTTCAGGGGAATCTCCTGTTTGTGTTGCTTGTGTTGTGTCTGAGTCGCTTTTTCTTTCAGTCCAGACATCTTCATTGACTCTGTATCTGTTGTGGGCTTTGCTTGCTTTCTGTGGTGTTAGTGAGACACAGGCTGCGAGCTCTGAGAAGACATCAGGTGAGCTAAGGGCTGAGGTCAGCATGCTTGGAGTGTGCCAGTCCTCAGGAGAACACATGGGCAAGGCACACTGCTAGCAGGTTAGGTAGCAAGTGTCTGTGCAGTGCTGCCCACAGGTGGCCCTGTGTTTATGCTGGGCAGCAGGGGAGGAAAATGGTGCCTGCCACCTCCTTTGTTCCCAGAGAAGTCCCCTAACACACTCAAAATCAGTATAAACATATCTTCCTCTTGTTTGTCCCAGGCACTATGCAAACTGTCATTTCTATGTTGCCTGTCTATGGGCTGCTGTATCTTTAAAGGCAAGATCCAGCTATCACTCACTCTCCCATCTTGCCCGGTGCTGAGTCAGCTGACTTTTTAAGCTCCAGACTCCAAATCCTGTGATTTATACAAACTCATGGAATTCAGCCCCTCTGGTTTTCAAAGCCAGATGTTATGGTTTGGGATCCCTAGTGTGAGAGACTGTTTTCTTTCCCCTCTCTACACCCGTAGCTCCCTCCCTCCTGTGGGCAGCTCCCAACCACTGTTTCTACCCTTGGTAACCTCTCAGATGCAGCTTTTTTTTCTTTAAAGAGTTCATTTATTTATTTGAGAGAGAAAAAGAGAGAGGGAAAGCACAGAGGGAGAATGAGAGGGAGAAGCAAACTCCCCACTGAGCAGAGAGCCCGACATGGCACTTGATCCCAGGACCCTGAGATCATGACCTGAGCTGAAGGCAGACACTTAACTGACTGAGCCACCCAGGCACCCCCTCAGATGCAGCTTCTTTACATTTAGTTGTGGAGTTTGTTCTGCCCATCTTTGGATTGCCGTCTAGCGTATTTACATCGATGTGAGTGATATCTAGTTGTCAACATGGGATGGGGTGAACTTAGGGTCCTGCTACTCCACCATCTTCCCAAGCTTCCCAACAATGCACGTATTTTAAAATCAAATTAACCAAGTAAAATACAGCATAACACTTTTATGATGCACCCTTTTAACCTAAGTTACCACTTTTTAAAGATATTACACACCTTGAAGTTTTTTCAAACAAAAAAGCAGGTGAAATATTTACTTGGGTCTACTAGTTGATCAAAAAATTCTATTTTTTTGTCTAAATTCTACTAATAGTTACAATTGAATGAGGTTCTCATTTTTCAGTATAAAGTTATATCTCATGTCACTTTGAGTCATAAAATAGCTGCAATGCAATATTAGGTCATATAAAGATATTCAGGGAAATGGAGGAAACTAAAGACTGAGAATCATAAAATGGTCAAGATTCCATGCATTCTCACATAATTTCATTAGAAAACCCTAAACTCAATATTATTCTAATCTAGTTATTTCTCTTCTGAAAAACCTAATATCTGGGAGAAGACACTATTCTTATCTCATCAAAACTGGAGTATTTTTTTCCCAGACAATGCGAAAGAAAAGAAAGAAAAGAAAAGAAAAGAAAAGAAAAAAAGAGTTGCTACCATTAGATATCATTCAATCAGTATCCTTTACTAGTTTTCCATTTTTGCTGTTTGTACCTTCACTATGAGTCATTGCTCTTCTAAAGAATAACTAAGCTTTCTTAAGAGAACTCTACCTGCTGAACTTTCAGAAAATACCATAAAATGCAGACAAAAACAAGGGATCAGTAATACTACACTAAGGTTCTGGAACATGGGACCTATGACAAATAGAATAAGAAAATGTAAACACTCAGAAAAGAGAGGTGAAACAAGCTATTACTATCAACAACTGTATCCCATCTCATTCGGACAAACTTGGTAAAATATCTAGCTTATTAAATCATAAAGGGCATGTAATGAGATTGTCACAAGGTGGCAGCTGTGCAGTCTCAGTAGCTGTTATTCCAAAAGAATTTGGTTCTTAATCATGGGTGTGCATGGAGAGTTCAAGGTCTGTACTACTGTTCTTTATAAACAAGACAAAAACTATGTTAGAACAGATAAAATCATCTCTCTCACACTGTTCATAACACTGTTTCTCTTTTGGCCAGGACTGACCATCTCAGATTAGAGGTCACTTCCTTGGAGAAACTGTCCCCGCCCAAGCTGCAGTGAGTTAGCAATCCTTCCCTTGTGCTATCAAAGCCCAATGAGTCCCCAATAGCAGAAGCACCTTATTAGTAGTTTGCATCTCCCATTAAACTGTGGGTCTGTGAGACTCTATACATCTTTTGCTATTACACCCCAGGGACTGGCACATAGTAAAAATTTAATTAATACATACTGAATGATCAAATATAGTAATAATGAGCATTTTCTGAACATTTACTATATGACAAGACAGTACAGAGGATTAAATCATTTAATCCTCATAGCAACACTACGAAGTAAGTAGGTGCCATCATTTCCGTGAGAGTTAGCATGAAAAAGCATTTGACCACATCCAAAAACAATTACTTGGACCCAAAAAACTGTCTGACTCTAAAGCCTGGGCTCTTAATCACTAAGCTGCCTATACACTTCTAAGTATTAAACTATGTTGATGCAGGTTTGGTATACCATAAGGCTCCTGAACTGGTTCCCAGCCTTTGACTCTATCTTTGACTCTATCTGTTCTCATAACTTCTACTAACTTAGCAAGAATTAATAACCATTTTTTTCCAGAATATTTTCCTATAATACAGAGTAAATTCTAAGTGCAAATAGTTATCCAGCCCCTTATTTTGAGTGGATTTGATGAAGAGACACAAAAATATCGGATACATTTTGAGTTTCTGTAAGGATTCTGGGAGCCTATGGAGAGACACGGGAAAAGGCAAAGTTTTCTCTTTAGGAAAACCAACTTTTGGTTTTGTTATAAACTTTTGACATAACATAGAATCTTCACATTCAATGCAACAACAACAAAAAGTTATTTTCTGAAATGTTTCATGATCTTTCAATGAAAAATATAATATGAAAAAATTACCGCTGTGTATTATGACTTAGTTACTGTTACCACAGAGTTTCCACAACCAAAGATACTCTTATTCACACAGGGGACTCAATTTGTCCCCTCCCAAACTAGCTTCCTTGCACACCATCTGATTTTCTGTTAATAGCACCTTTTTTCATGTACTTAGGTTTTCAAAACTTGGCTCGTAGCAAGGATTGGAGGGAAAGAGGAAGAAGGAAAATATCAATCAGTAGGTCTTCATTTCCTTCGACACCAGTCTCAACTTTGCCTCTTTCTCTTTAATCCTCCACTGTCGCCAAATCCCAGTCCTTATCACTTCATCTTTCTTCCTTCTGATTCTCTCTTTCACAATGTCTGTCCCAAATACTGTGGCCAGACTAATCTTTCTGAAACAATGTCAACTACCCTGCTCAAAACCCTTTAGTGGCTCTCTACTGCCCATCTTATCAAATTCAAATTTGTCTTCTTTTTTTTCTGTTTAGGTCTTCCAAAATCTGGCCCTGCTCTGACCATCATTTAAAAAATCAAAAAACCCCACAAAACCTTATGATCCCTAAAATAAGCTTTTCATACCAATTAAGTTGATTTTTCCCACTCTTACCTCATATTTCATGTTTATAATTTTCATACTTTTGCTAACATTATTCACTTCTACCCAGAAGGTTCCTCCTCTTCCCTTCTAGTTCTCTAAAGCTATCCTTCAAGTGCAGTTTAAGGCTTATCCCCATAAGAATAATAATAACAGTAATAGCCAACATTTCTTGAGCACTATGTGCCATGCACAGTTCTAAACACTTTTCATGCATTAACTCATTTGATCCTCAAAATAACCTAAAAAAGACAGTCATATGAAATCTTCTAGCATACCGAAGGCTACCCTAATTTTTCCCTCCTATATTTATAATAAATACTCCACACCTAATCTTCACTAAGCATCTACTATATGTACTTAGGAGAATAAAAGAGGCAACATTTATAATACAAACTGGAAGAGCATTAGGTTTCAAATAAGTATATGCAGTCACTGTGTGACATTAAATTAGTTAAGTATTCTAAGCCTCACGTCACATGGGCATAAAAATACCCATCTCACAGAACTGCTGTGAAAATTTTCTAATCTATGTGAAAATGCTTGGTGAACTGTAAAATACAATGGAAGTGCTGCCAACCAACTTTTCTACACTATCTACTACTATCGGCCAATAACTATGGCAAGAGATGGCATACAGGGTGAAAAGCAGATTCTAGTGACTCTAGTGAAGCTTATGATTCAAAATGTGTCTGACATGAGCCCTGTCCTAATGAAGCCCATAATGTGGTACCACACAATTCAGTATTTAATTTTGCAGTAATTATTCACATGTAGCTTTGTTTTTCCAATGCTCCTTGAAGAG
>NW_022591678.1:0-5694 GCF_004348235.1 Phoca vitulina
ATTGGAAAGGGCCCAGGAAAATACTCTTGGCCAGTTTCCTTTAATAACCAAGCCAGAGGTGGCATTTACGTAGGAAGTTTATTACCACTCTGGCCCTTCTACTGTCAGACATCACTAATAGATCCCCGCATGCTTTCTGACAGACACAGCCTCCGAATCCTTCCTAAAACGTTCCAAGTAAGTGCCACCAATTGGTCAGAATTGGCACACGAGATGAAACCTCCCTTGCCAAAGCTGGTTTTGCATATTTCTAGGTGCGAGGATCTCATTCCGCCTTTTATTTCTTCCTCAGCTCCTCATGTGGAAATGTATCCAGGCCCCAAAGGCAGGAACAGGGAAGGACTGGCAGGCAAAGCGAGGCATTCTCGGCAGAATGCGGAGCACAGATAAAGATGTGAGGTGACCAGCTGGAGTAACGCGGAGTACACACTGGGAAGTCACATGAAATGAACATGGAATCAGAAGGAAGAGCTAGATTGAGGTAAGCATGGGCATCTAGGCCAAGACATTTGAATGCGATTTGGAAAGTCGGTGCTCCCGAAGGCTGGTAAGGGTATTAGGGTTCTCCAGAGAAACAGAACCAATAGGATAGGAGATGCACACACACACACAAACACACACACAAAGGGGTAAGGGTGGGCATTTTTTTAAGGAGTCGGCTCTTGTGAGTGAGGAAGTTGGCAAGTTCAAAATTTGCGGGGCAGGTGATCGGGCTGGAAATTAGAGCAGGAGCTGATGTTGCAATCTTGAATCCTACGGCAGTCCGGAGGCAGAATTCCTTCTTTGGAGGACCTCAGTCTTTTCTCTCAAGTCCTTCACCAGATTGGGTGAGGCTCACCCACATTGTGGAGGGTCGGATCATTTGCTTTGCTCAAGGTTTACTGATTTAAATTTTAACATCCAACAATGATGTCACAGAAATTATTGGCTAGAACAAAGTTCATTTAAGTGAAACAGAGTTGATTTAAAGAAAATTATTAAATAAATATTGTGTGCAGATGGTATAGGGATATGTCAAGTATATATGTACTAAAATGGCTGAGGTCAGAGAATGGTAAGCGACAGAATTGCTGTACTCTTGTCACAAGGAAATGTCATAAGGAAATGTTTTTTTTTTTTAATAAAGATTTTATTTATTTGTTTGACAGAGAGAGAGAGAGGGAACAAGCAGGAGGAGCGGCAGAGGGAGAGGGAGAAGCAGGCTCCCCGCTGAGCAGGGAGCCCGATGCGGGACTCGATCCCAGGACCCTGGGATCCAGTGACCTGAGCCGAAGGCAGATGCTTAACAGACTGAGCCACCCAGGCGCCCCAGGAAATGGCATTTTAAGGAGATTAATTCTGCTGCCTTGAACAAAGGCCATGGACAGAAAATATTCACCAACAAATAATAAATATGAAAATGTTCTCTCCTGTTATAGTAGTAAAATCATGCCTTTTCTAAAGATGCTAACTTTTTGCCAGATTTCCCGAATGTAATCTTCCCAGTGTGCTTTTTAAAAAGTAGTTGTTTAGGGGCGCCTGGGTGGCTCAGTCAGTTAAGCGGCTGCTTTCGGCTCAGGTTATGATCCCAGGGTCCTGGGATCGAGCCCCATGTCAGGCTCCCTGCTCGGTGGGAAGCCTGCTTCTCCCTCTCCCACTCCCCCTGCTTGTGTTCCCTCTCTCGCTGTCTCTCTCTGTCAAATAAATAAATAAAATCTTTAAAAAAATAAAAAAATAAAAAATAAAAAGTAGTTGTTTGTGCTTTTTCTCCCCCCTAACAAATAGAAGTTTTAAATTTTATGTAATCTTAGTAGTTGGGTCTTTTGCTTTATGATTTCTTAAAAGGATTTTAAGCTTAGAAAGTCATCCTGGTTTGGTTTTTGTTTTGTTTTGTTTGAGCTATTGATTGATTGATTGATTGATTCATCTGAAAGAGAGAGAGCAGAGGGAGAGGGAGAAGCAGGCTCCCCGCTGAGCAGGGAGCCCGATGCGGGGCTCAATCCCAGGACCCTGGGATCATGACCTGAGCTGAAGGCAAGATGCTCATGACCCCGGGATTGTGACCTGAGCCACCCTGGCACCCCTCATCCTGGGTCTTAAATTCACAGGTCTAACACCTTGCTTGGGCATTTGGAAAGATATTTTTAAATATTTAACTTTTTGGTGTATCTGGGGCTTATTTTGTTGTACACTATGAGGGATGCATCTAGACTAATTTTATTTTCCTTAAATTCCTACTCAGTTACTCCTGTACAAGTTCCTTTTTGGTGATGTCATTTTTATTTTCTAGCAAATTCTTACGTGGATCCAGATCAATTTCCGGACTAACTCTGGTCTGTGTTCTGTGTCTATACATTGTTTCTTTCAGTAGTAAATTACTTTAATGATACGATACGGCCTTATATCTAAATATGTAGTGTGGCTAGTCCCATCTCATATGCTTTCTTCAAGACTTTCAGTGATAAACTTATTTTTCTTCCTGAGAACATCAGAATCTAGTCAGATTCTCCAGAAGTTTCATAGAATGTTAATTGGATTTTGTGTAAATCATTGTGAGGGTTATAATGAATTCATGTATAATTCATTCTGTATGAAATTATGCACATTTTCAATCAACTTTTGATGTTTGTGACTATAGAGCACAGATCAGATTGGAGTCAATGAATTAATCTAAAATAATAATGAAGACATTTTATCTCCATTGCCCCCTTAACTTGAGCAATTTAGATGTATAAATAGCCAAATTGAATTTAATTCCCTTCATTTTTGCACCTAAATGTCTGGTCTAGGTGTAATCCAACAATCAGGGATCCAAAGGCTGGCCTCAGGGAGCAGAATAAAAGAAACGATGATAAACATTGTCGGTGAAAGAATTTAGAAGCTCTTGAAGGGTAATTCACATTTCAACTTTTAACTTTCATTTTAATTCCCCAGGACTTCAAATGGAAACCCATGATCCCTTCTGCAAGGATCTTCACCTGGGGTGTTTTAAAATTTCTTTTTCTCATTTCCTTTGCCCTTCTCATGCTGGTAGTATCTGAACAGCCTGTTCTCCTGGCTCTGGTTAATTGTTGGTACTCTTGAATCTCTCCTGGCAGCAGAAAGCAGTGATCAGACAGGTTGAATGATTCATTGGAAATGTAATCTGATCTCATCTTAGCCATAGGTAAGAAGCAACCTGCTGGGAACCAGAATTGTAATGCTGGGAATTATCTGATTCCTGCAGCCCTCTCTTCTTTCTCTGCCCTGGTGAATGATGGCTGAGATTTGAAATTTAAGGCATGTAAAACATGGTAAACATCGATTTGTTGACTTGCCCATTGAACCGGACATCTTGCCTTCTCGCAGGTAAAACTAAAGGTCACAAGTTCTAGATTTTATTTATAAGGGCAAAGCATTGAAGTGTATCCACTTAAGTTGCTTCTCGATTCAGGGATGTCTTCTTTTCCTTTAAACTATTCTTCCAGCTTTGGGGCCGGGTGCAAAAGCAAAGCAAAACAGCAACCAAAAAGCAAAGGACTCTCCGACGATACAACACCTGAGCTGCAAAGATGGACGACCTGTAGAACAGAGTTGACATGATGTGATCAGTCAGTTCCCGGATGTGAAGGAAAGGAATCCTCTGCAGCGGACTAAGGAAGGCCAGTTACAATGCAGGGAAACCGAGAACTGGTAGGAAAAAGTGGAGAAACTTACAGGAGAAGAGAGAAAAACTGGACATAAGAGTATAAGGAACAGAAAACACAGGAAACTTTAGTGTTGGTGGTGACCCGTTACACTGCTGTCCCCCAGTGATCACATCTCCCTGTATTTGCCCTTGTGTAGTCCTCGCTCTTTGAACTGGAATAGGGCCCGTGACTCATTCTGACTGACTAGAAATGGTGGAGTGATGCTGTACGCCTTCTTGTGTCTATATGGGAAGACTTAAGAAGTTCTGCTTCTGGGCTCTGAGCCCCGATCTGCCTTATAAGGATTCTGTTACTCTGCTGGCACTTTGTGGAGAGGCCATGGGAGAAAAGCCCAGCTATTCAGTGCCCAGCCAAGCCCAGGCCCCTGCTGACCGACAGCTGGATGAATCCATAGAGTGACCATTGGCAAGGTCAACAGAAGAGTCACCTGGCTGAGCCCAGCCCAGATTACAGAATTGTGAGCAAATAAAATGGCCATTGTTTTAAGTCAGGAAGTTTTAGGCTGGTTTGTTCTATCACAGAACATAACCGTTGGGATGATAACGGAGAAGCATCAAGGACCAAGGCCCAGGGACTCTGTTGTCTCGGACAGCATGGTGTGGAGGGAAGATGCAGGCCTGGAACCACAGCAAGCTTGGGTCATAGCCTCACTTTTTAGCTTTTTGCTCTGTGGACCGGGGCAAGTTATTTAGTCTTTCGGGGCCTCAGTTCTGTTATCTGTAAAATGAGAAAAATATTTCTTCCCTCACAGGATAGTTAAGAAATGAAATGAGTGAAAGTTTGGGGCACATATTAAGTACCCGCCAGACCTGAGTTCTGTTCCATTTCCTCCTTACGGTTCCCTCCCTCACCCCCCGCCCCCCAGGGCTGACCTAAACTGCATTAACCCTTAAGGGTAGTCCTGTGCCCTGCTAAAGGTCATTCTGTCATAGGTCGGTTTTGTACTGTGTATGTAGTTGATAAACAACCACTACATTTATATGAAAAAGAAGTAATCCACTAAATTCTAAGTGATGGATTTTTTTTTTTTTTTTTTTAAATGATGGTAGCTTCTGGGGCCAGTGTGCCTCTGTGTCTATATCCTGGAATACACCTGCTCCTCTGGACTACCACAACTTTTTATTAGACTAAGCTTGGGTCATGAAGGAACATTACATTCAGTTTATTTTATTGCAGATGGTAGGAAGGCATGCACTAGATTTCCATTAGATTTTCACCAAAAAACTTCCTAATGTTTGTAAAGTTCACTTAGGCAAGAATTGCACATTTTGAGGCAGCACAGGATAAAATTTGGTTCTTACTGAACCCCCACCTTCATACTAGAAGGTGAGTTGGGACCCTGGAAAGATAGAAGTCCCATATTGAGTGTCTGAATTATGTTAACACTGTGCAGACTCCAAGTTTCCAAGCCTTCTGAGAGAAAATACACATACATCCATACACTCACATACACACATGCACACACACGAATGAAAGAGAGGACTAAGGAGAGAAGAAGTAAACCTGCCATGACCTCAGTTTCCAATTTGTAAAATGAGAAAGCCAGACTAGAAGGTTCTCCAAAGCCATTTCCTGCTCTAAGTGTAGCAGACATCTCAAATGCTGGACCTGTATTAGCCCTTTGTGGACAGGGAGATGAAGAACACGGCTTGCTCTCCAGCAAAACTTTAATTGCAGAGCTTTAATTAGAGAAAGAATCAAAATTCTCTTTCAGATTATGTTTTTTTAATTTTATTTTTAATTGTGTTTTTATTGTTTCCATTTTATTTTAAAAGAGAAATGAAAGCTGCAATTTGCCAAATTGCTGCACACTTTTTCTTGCCATACAACTGCCCTAGCAAGTTAACCTAAAACAGTTTTCTAAAATGTATTTTTAATGGGAAACTGAGATCGCTGAAATTTGTCTTGAACATTTTTTTTTTTTCCTTTAGACCTCTTATAGGGCTCTGGAGTTTCCATACCTCCGTGCCAAGAGCATGGCAAAGGAATTCGGCTCAGCTTAGTAATTACCTTGTGCTAGTCTTGC
>NW_022591679.1:0-5694 GCF_004348235.1 Phoca vitulina
ACCCCACCCCCCACTCCAGCAACCCTCAGTTTATTTCCTGAGATTAAGAATTCCTCATATCAGTGAGGTCATATGATACATGTCTTTCTCTGTTTGAGTAAGTCTTTATCGTGAGGAGTGTTGTATCTTATTAAAGTCTTTTTCTACATCTCTTATCAGGTTAGTGAACAGAATTCATTACTAAGTTTTTTTTTTCTATTTATGAAGTATCTTGAATTTATTAAATAGTCTTTCTGCATCTATTGAGACCATAAGGTTTTTCTCCTTTAACTTGTACCCTGTTCATTTTTCACACAGATACAAGATGATCTCTGAATTCACCTGGCCCAACCATGACCTCCCTTCAGACAAAGAGGCTGTCAAGAAGCTGATTGAACATTGTGGTTTTCAGGATGACGTAGCTTATGGGAAAACCAAAATTTTCATTCGAACACCCCGAACACTGTTTACCTTGGAGGAACTCCGTGTCCAGGTGCTCATAAGGATTGTCCTCTTTCTACAAAAGGTAATTTTATATTTTATATAGGGATCAGGTCTTGCTTTTATGTTCTTAAAATTTTGCTGGATGTTTTCTTTGATTCAAGAAATGTTCACGATGGTATATTCTTTGTATCTATGCCTATCTTAGAATGTTCTCTGTTGCCTTCACACATGGAAAATTTATTTGGCTGCCTGAGCTCAAAATTACTCTATCCTCAAAACTCAAGACATTTTATCTTCCAGTATTTAAAGTTGGGGAGATGTCTGAAGTAGCCAATTTTTTGTCTCTTGTAATTAACTGGGTTTTTTCCCTCAGCCTTACTGGGTAAAGGACTTTTTTTTTATCTTGTAATTCAGAAGTTTTGTCGACGTGTTTAAAACCCCCTGCTCACCCATCATAACCAGCACCAGCACTTGAATGAGGAGTGGGGTGCTGACTTGAAGCTCATTAAATCATAGTAGCAATCATTCATTATTCATTCATCATTCACTCAGTCATGTTTTTCTTTTTATCCGCCATACCCATTTCCATGCCTTCCATATGAACCATTTTAATATTTAAAAAATTATATATGTATCTTTTTAGAAATCTTGTTCATCTGCGAGAGGTATATTTTCTATGGGATGTATACCAAGAGAAAAGCTGCTGGGTCAGATGGTGTACGTAGACCTGACTGGTATAAGTAGTGCCCATTTCCTCCCTAAAAGGACTGTCTGTTTGCACCAGCTCACTAAGAGAGTTACTATGTGCCTACATCCTGATTAGTAACATCCAGCCACCTCAATTTTGCAAGACTAATAGCTATAATGATATCTTTTTTTTTTTTTAAGATTTATTTGTTTATTTGAGAGAGAGAGAGCATGAGCAGAGGGAGAGGGAGAAGCAGGCTTCCCGCTGAGCAGGGACCCCGATGCGGGGCTCGATCCCAGGACCCTGGGATCATGACCTGAGCCAAAGGCAGACGCTTAATGACTGAGCCACCCAGGCGCCTTGGTATAATGATATCTCACTGCTGTTTTACTTTGTGTTTCTCTGGTTACCATTGAAACTGAGCATCTCATTAAATGCTTATTTGCTCTTTGGGTCTTCCTGTAAACTGCCAGTTCATGTCCTTTGTCCATTTTTCTCCTGGAGCTGGTACCATTTTCTTGTTGATTAGCAGGAATTCCTTGAGTATTTTGGACATTAATCACCTATTTACATTAGACATTTAAAATATATTCTTTTATTTTATTTTTTTATTTTTTTTAGAGAAGGAAGGGGTGGCAGAGGGAGAGAGACTCTTAAGCAGGTGTGGAGCCTGACACAGGGCTTGATCTCATGACCCTGAGATCACGACCTGAGCCAAAACCAAGAGTCGGACACCCAACTGTCTGAGCCACCCAGGTGCCCTGAAGGGAATCCTTAATTTTTCAATTCTTCAATTCTTTGTCTTACATTTTGTTGAAGAGGGCTTTCTTTGTCTCCAGGTCACAAAGATACTAGCCTCTGTTTTCTCCTCTGAACTGTATACTTTTATCTTCCGCATTTAGGTCTTGAATCCATTTAGAACTTACCTATATATGTGGTTTTACATAGGAATCCGGTTTCATTTTATTCCATATGGTGAACCATTTTCTCAGAACCATCTACTGAACAGTGTGTCCTTTTCCCATTGATTTGCGTTGCCACCTCTATCATATGTTATCATGTGCATATAGTCTGAATGTTTATTTATACAGTTGCCCATTTTTACATTGATGCCACATAGTTTCAATTGCAGTATGTCTTAGTGTATGGTAGGATAAGTCATCTTCTTACTCTTCTTTATGCAGATGGATTAACCTACACATAGACCTTTATTTTGTAATATAAATGTTAATGTGTGTTTATTGGGTTCATTAAATTCAACAATTATTTTTATTAGGATGGCATTGAATTTATAGATTAATTTGAAAGAATTAACATTTTTACAATATTAAATCATCTTAAGAGTACAGAATAGGCTTATTTAAATCATTTCTTTGACCTTTAGATTTAGAGAGGCTGTATGAATTCATGGTTAATTCCTAGATATCTCATTGTTTTTGTTACTGCTGTGAATTTTTTATTCTACATGCCAGTGTTGGTACAGAGAAATAATATGAGCTTATGTTGGTTTATCCATATCCAGAATGCAACCTTTGTTGATTCTGTTAGTTTTTCTGGGGAAATGGTTATTTCATATGCAAATAATGAAGGTTTTCTCTTTCCTTCCAATCGCCAATATGTTTCTAAGTTTTGCTGTCTTCTATTTATTTTGCCTAGAACTTAGAAAATCTTTCGGAGTGGAATACTAAATTCTATTTCATCCTGAAACAGTTTCCTTGTATTAACTGGCTCTTTTTGTAGTGCTTTTACTCAGTTCTGTTTTATGCAGGTTGGGTGTCTGTTTTCTGTCTGCCATGGTCAATTATTTTCATATATCTGTTCTTCTGTATATTTAAATCCTTTGTTTTGATCTTCAGTACTTACCAGTGGTGTTTTGTTGTTGTTACTATTCTTTTGGCAGATCTATCTGATACTTTGTTTTTCTACTTTATACCTATTCAAGAAATTGACTCGGGCTCAGGGTTTGGCCCTGAAGGAGAGTGACCAACCCTCTCCATTTGTTTGGGACAGTCCTGGTTTATCACTGTTGTCTCTCATACCCCTTTCGCTCTCAAAAGTGTCACTTTTGCTATGGATAATTATGAATAACACATTGTATAGTCGCCCTACCCTGAACTCACTTTCTGTCCACTTGGTGGCTGGTAGAATCCTGGTCTTCAGTCTCCAGTGGCAATTTGTTCACTTCTTCCACAGTTGACGATGTCCCACAGACTTTAATCTGCCACAGTTCCACTAGTCAAAGATGGTGCCCCCAGCCCCAGTGGCCAGCTCTTGCATAGGAGGTATGCACACCTACTACGGCTCTTCCTTTTTCTGTCCTCTCTACAGCGCCTCTGCTTTCTTTCTGGTGAGAAATTACAATTTCTACGTAGAAAAGGGAGGTTCTAAAAGAGGAATGACTACTTCAAAAGCTGTCACCCTTGCCATAGGGGAAAGGATGTCCAGGGTGCTCTGTGATGGAGATCTTGCATTTCTGAACCATAAAGCAATGGAGCAGGAAATCAGGATCTTTCTCTGAATTCTCAGGCAGACCATTCTAGGGTATGATATAGACGATATACTGATTTGTTTTTTGAACCAACTCCACAGGCCATAAAAATTATTGGAAGTTTCTCTCAGTTTCTGGGAATAGGTCATCAGTCACCTAAGTTTTCATGTGCTATGTGTTTTTATTTTTTTCTGTAACCTTATAGGAATGGAACAGGAAGTTAGGGGAGGGAGCATCAGATGTTATTTTTTTTAAGATTTTATTTATTTGACAGAGCACAAGTAGGCAGAGCAGCAGGCAGAGGGAGAGAGAGAAGGAGGCTCCCCACTGAGCAGGGAGCCCCATGTGGGGCTCGATCCCAGGACTCTGGGATCACTACCTGAGCCGAAGGCAGACACTTAACTAACTGAGCCACCCAGGTGTCCCAGGAGATGCTATTTTAAACCAGAATCTCCAACAATTGACTTTTATTTTTCCCTTTTAAATAAAAAAATAGCTTTATCTTTTTTTCTGATTATACAATTAAAGTGTACTTACTGCAAAAACAAATTCAAACCATACCGAAAATTATAAGAGAAACTGTGGAAAATCACTTAAAATCCCACCATCCAGAGGTAACAAACTATTAATGTTGTGGTGGCCATCCTTTCTAATATCTTTCTGTGCATATAGACAAGTATATGTACTATAATATTGAGATCGTGGTTCACATGGTGATTTTTTATGAGCACCTTTCTCTTTTTTTATAGTATTTTAGTAATTTTTTTCCCACATTTACCTTCTCTGCCCACATCTCCTCCCCACCACCTATGTCAAAGGGTCCCCAAGACCACTTCCAGCTTTGGTGAATCACTAAAAGGATGCATGGGGCTCAGCATATAGTTGTGCTCATGAATTAAATTTATTACAGCAAAAAGATGCAAAGCAAAATCAGCAAAGGGAAAAGGCACGGAGGTGAAACCCAGAGGAAACCAGGAGCAAGCTTCCAAGAGTCCTCTCCCAATGGAGTTGCACAGGACATGCTTAATTCCTGCAGAAATGAATTGTGACAACATATGCTAAGTGTTGTCTGCCAGGGGAGCTCATTAGAGACTCAGTGCTCTAAGTTGTTACTGGGGACCAGTTATGTAGGCACCCTCTGTGCAACATGTGCCGAAATCCCAGACTCGAAGAAGGACATCAGGTATGCAGCATAAACCCCACTGTTTGCACAAGCAGTGTAACCACATTGAGCCACTCTTATCATTTAGGGAAAGTTTTAAATCAGCATGTGAAACTGTTTCCCAGTCAAGTTTGCAGACGCTGGCCAAGGGCCAACCTTGGAAGCAGGCCTTTCTAAGGATACAGTTTCAGGCCTGCTGTGTTAACTCCTTTCTGGACACTCCCACAGACTTCCTGTGACTGTAATAGACTTCCTTATACAGGTAGGAATACTTCATCCTATGCCCTGGATACTTCTATGCTAATGCCTTCATTCTGTGCACTGGATTCCCATGAGCAAGATTATTGCTTGAAGGGTGTATATGTTTGTAATCATCATACATATTCACCATTCACATTGTGTAGCCCACAGTGTAAGTGAACTTCTTTTCCCCGTTTGTTTTTTTTTTTAACTGCAGTGACTTTTACCAGGCTTTTGAATTTTTTCCATTCTTATCAGTAAGAAATGGTATCTCATTTCTACTTTAATTTTGTATTCTCATGACTCTTCATGAGGGCGTATTTATTGGCCTTTTTGGATTGCCTCTTCTGTTATTTGCTTATTCGTACCCTTGGCCCACTTTTCTATTGGGTTGTTTATCTTTTTCTTATGAATTTGTGGGAGCATTTATCTTTATGTATTGTAATTATTTTTCCTAAGCTGTCATTTGTCATTTGAGTTCATTTGTGGTGTACTCTTCAACATGAAATTTTCCACTTAATATGTCTTATCTTTTTTTTTTTGTATCTTTGAGTTTCTTCAAAAAAGTTTTGGATCTGGGATTTAGTTTTTATATGTGGTATTATATAAGGGTCCAACTTTGTTTTGTTCCAAATTAAAAACCAGCTATTCTAATTAAGTTTATTCTTTTTTTTTTTTTTTAATTTTTTTATT
>NW_022591680.1:0-5682 GCF_004348235.1 Phoca vitulina
GCTTGAAAAGAATGCTTATTCTTTTTCTGGGTGGTATGTCCTATATTTGTCAGTTAGGTCAAGTTAGTTGGTTGTGTTTTTCAAGTCTTCATCTGTACTGCTTATTTTGTATACCTGCTTTGTCAATTACTGAAAGAAAACCACTGAATTCTCCACTTACATTTGTGTATTTGTCTATTTTTCCTTAAATCTCTGTTATAGGGTATAAACACTAAATAAGGTTTCTGGGACCATATTACCAATGTGTGGAGGGGCTGATTTTTTTCCCGCACATCAAACAATTCTCTACACTCCACTAACTGGGTGTACCAAAATTCGACTCAATTCTAACACTATCTACCTGGAGATAGCATCAGATTCCACAGATTAAGGGTTTAGTTTCACACAACTGCCTCCCACCCCAAACCTCCAGCTTCAGATGCCAATCACAAGTCCAGGCTGTTACCTATGCTTCTGACTAATTAGCTACAGACTGGAGGTTCCAATGACCCCCTTCAACTCAGGATGTCAATGGCAGGTCGGGTTGTTACCTATACTTCTGACTAACTGGCTATTGAAGGGAAATAGAATTTTCTACCCCAAAATAAGCTTGTTTGGCATAAGGATTATTTTGGGCTGGTTATTTTTAAGAAAGAGCAGACACAGGAAAAGTTCTGAAAACTGAGTAGAAGTTACCCATTTGTAAGAGAAATTTACATTTATAAAGGAAATCTCCATATGTAAGGATGTTTCCCTCTCTGTAAGGAAGAAGATGACTGAATTTCTAAAATTTATCAATGGAGAAGGCCTTGACTTAAATCTGCATAACAACAATACCCTTGTTTACTATGCTTTTCCTGGTAACCTCCCATTACTGGACACCCCGCCCCCCAACCCTCCCTCCCTTGCCCCACAACCTCCAACATCTTTCTTTTGTTTTTGGCTTAAGATAGTATGTAAGGTGATGGTTTGGGCTATTTCTGAAATTACTTGGTTTTCCGGTATCTTCCATGTACACAGGAGACATATATATTACTAAACTTCTGTTTGCTTTTCCCCTGTAAATCTGTCTTTTATTATTGGGGAGAGGGAGCAGGTCTCAGCCAAGAACCTAGAAGGGTAGGGGGAAAATCATATTACCTCCCCTACATTTTAAATCAGAGGTTCCCATGACCCCCTTGTTGGGTTTGATTAAATTGCTAGTGTGGATTACAGAACTCAGGAAACCTATTTACTTACTAGATTACCAGTTTATTACAAAGGATATTAAACGATACAGATCAACATGCAGGTGAAGAGATATGTAGAATGAGATCCCAAACAAAGGAGCTTCTGTTCCCATGGAGTTTGGGGCCTGGTACTATGGCACATGGAACAGTTCTGGTTTCTGAACTTGGAAGCTCGGTAAACACCCCCCTTTTGGCTTTTTATGAAGACTTCATTACACAGACATGATTGATTATATCATTGGCCTTGGGTGACTGATTCAACCTCTAACCCTTCTCTCCTCCCTGGAAATCAGGGGGTGGGACTGAAAATTCCAATCTTCTATTTATGATTGGTTCCCCTGGCAATCAACCCCCATTCTTAGGTGCTTTCCAAAAGTTATCTCTTTAACATAAATCCAGTTGTGGTGGAAAGGGGCTTGTTATGAATAAAAAGACACCCATTTAACCTTCATGGCTCTGAAGTGATTTTAGGAACTGAGGACGTGAGACCAAATATAATGAAAGATCCTTCTATTGTTCTTCACACTCAGGAAATTCCAAGGTTTGGGGAGCTGTGAGCCAGGAACCATGGACTAGGACCAAATATGTATGAAAAATATATTTTGGTCATCTGAATGTCCAAATACTTATTTTTTATAAATGATAATATTTCATATACATCTAGGATCATTGTCTTGATGAATTGATCCCTTTATCTTTATGAAATTTACTTCCTTACCTCTGGTAATATTTCTTGTTCTGAATTCTATTTTGTCTAATGTTAATATAGCCACTCTGGGTTCCTAACAGTTATTGTTTGTGTGGTATATCTTATTCCATACTTTTGCTTTTGACTTATTTGTGGATTTCTTTTAATCTACTTTGATAATCTTTGGCGTTTAATTAGAATGTTCAGATTATTTATGTTTAGTGTGATTATTGGTATAGTTGAATTAAAAACTACTACTTGGGGGCAACTGGGTGGCTCAGTCACTTTAGCATCTGACTCTTGATTTCAGCTCAGGTCATGATCTCAGGGTCGTGAGATAGAGCCCAGCATTGGGCTCCATGCTCAGCATGGAGTCTGCTTGGATTTCTCTCCCTCTGCCCCTCCCCTACCACTTGTGCACGCTCTCTCTCTCTCTCAAATGAATAAATAAATCTTTAAAAAAATTTTAAAAATGAATAAAATAAAAACTACTATTTTGTCACCTTTTTTTCCCCAGTCAAATAAAAATTTTATTTTTTTCTTCTTTTTTTTTTATTAACATATAATGTAATACTTGTTTCAGGGGTACAGGTCTGTGATTCATCAGTCTTACACAATTCACAGTGCTCACCATAGTACATACCCTCCCCAGTGTCCATCACCCAGCCACCCCATCCCTCTCACCCCCCTCCACTCCAGCAACCCTCAGTTTGTTTCTTGAGATTAAGAGTCTCTTACGGTTTGTCTCCCTCTCTGGTTTCATCTTGTTTCATTTTTCCCTCCCTTCCCCTATGATCCTTGTCACCTCTTTTTTATTTGTTCCTTCTTTGTTCCTTTTTTCTTCTTTTTTGGGGTCAGTTAAGTATTTTCTAATATTTCATTTATTTTCACTATTGACTTATTAGCTGTATTTAGTTTTATTCATTTATTTTTAGAGGTTGTTTTCAAGTTTAGAATGTGCATCCTTTGCTTATCACTTTCTGCTGTGGGTGACATGGTTTGCTGCTCTTCCTCCCCAGTAATTTAAGGCTTTTGTTCCACAGAAGAGAAGAGTATGGGTGGGATTCATGCCTTTCCCAGTCTACCCAAATCTTTCTCATAAATACCTTTGGAAGTCTATGGAGAAGAACTGCAAGTGGGCATAAGCTCCCCTTGTGTCCGAAGCTCCCAGGGGGTTCTATGATCTCTACACTAGTCCACATGGGGACTTTAGAAACTTGTTAAAAATTATGGTTGAATTCCTCTTGCCCACTTTTATGGTCCTCGGTGTCTCTTTCTTCCATACTCTGCCACAGGTAAGTTAGTGCTTCCAGCTTCTGGGAGGCTCCTGTCTTTCCTTGGCTTTCTTTCTACTTGGTTGCCCTTTGATCTCAGTTCTCTGATGGGTTACAAAAAAGTTATGAATTTGTAGTTCATTCATTTTTCTCTTATACTTGGGATGGGACAGATACCTTTCTAGCTATGTGCTAGGCAGAAACAAAACTCTCTTTAGAGCAAGAATTAGAAATAGAAAAGCTGAGAAGCCAAATAGGGAATGATGAGCAACTCAAAGATTTGCAACAAGGAAGTGCTTTTCAGCCTGGTAGTTACATTACCCAAGCAGAACCTAGAACCATAGAGGGTTTGTCTAGTGGGAGCTAGAGCCACTGAAGAAACCCAGACATTGCTTGAGGTGGCACCTGGGTTTAGAAGGAGAGAAAAAACACTTTTTCTTCCTCTTGCCTTTCAGTTTCTTGACAGTGCCACCCATTGGACAAACCAGCTGTTTCCAATAGACATAATAGTTGGAGAATGCAGCCTGCAGAGATCAGATACCTCCCTTATTAAATAGAACAGAGCAGGTGAAGGATTAAATATGGAGCTGAGAGCAAACACCCTAAGACCAGCACAGGGTTTATCTTTTATTTCTGAATAATGTGTTTATGCTGCCCTACTGATTTTTCAATTTTAGACATTATCCGTTGATAATCATTGAAAATTTTATTTTCTTGAACTACTTCCATCCTCCCCCACTCTAAACTTCCTCTATCTTGGAAATATAGTTATATCACAATTTTTGTCTAAAGTAATAGTGAGTGCTACATTATTATGAATATGTATGTACACATTGTCCACAGCTGAGCCACATAATGCATTATGATTACAGTTCCATTAAATTTTTTTAAATGCAGCTAAATACACATAATATAAAACTTATCATCTTGATTACTTTTAAGTATATAGTTCATGTTAAGTATATTTACATTGTTGTGCAACCCATCTCCAGACCTTTTTCATACCTGAAAATTCCCCAATTTCCCCTCTCCCCGGCCCCTAACAACCATCATTCTACTTTCTGTTTCTGTGAGTTTTACTATTATAGATACCTCATGTAAGTGAAATTGCATAGTATTTGTCTCAGCATACTGTCCTCAGGGTTCATTCATGTTGTAGCATGTATCAGAATTTCCTTCATTTTTTAGTTTAAATAATATTCCATTGTATGCATGTACCATATTTTGGATATGCACCTGTCAATGTTTATTTGGGTTGCTTTCACCTTTTGGCTGTTGTAAATAATGAACTATGAACAAGGGTACACAGATACCTCTTTGAGACCCTGCTTTCACTTCTTTTGGATGTATTATCTAGAAGTGGAATTGCTGGCTTTTATGGTATTTCTATTTTAGTGTTTTGAGGAACCACCATACTGTTTTTCATAGTGGCTTTCATTTTACATTCTCACCAACCATGCACACAGGGCTTAATTTCTCCACATCCTTACCTACACTTGTTATTTTCTATTGTTGTTATTATTGTTTTTTATAGTAACCATTTCCCCAGTAAATAATGATGTTGCTCATCTTTTTATATATATTGGTGATTTGTGTATCTTCTTTGGAGAAAGAAGACCTTTGCCTATTTTTATATTAAGTTGTTTTTTGTTGTTGAAGTTTAAGGAATTCTTTATATGTTCTGGAAATTAATCCTTTATCAGAGATATGCTTTGCAATTATTTTCTACCATTCCTTTTCACTTTGTTATTTGTGCCCTTTGATATGAAGTTTTTAGGTTTTTTTTAAATAAAAGTTTTTGCTTTGTTGATTTTTTTCCTTTCTTTTTTTTTTTAATTTTTTATTGTTATGTTAATCCCCATACATTACATCATTTGTTTTAGATATAGTGTTCCATGATTCATTGTTTGTGCATAACACCCAGTGCTCCATGCAGAATGTGCCCTCCTCAATACCCATCACCAGGCTAACCCATCCTCCCAACCCCCTCCCCTCTAGAACCTTCAGTTTGTTTTTCAGAGTCCATCGTCTCTCATGGTTCTTCTCCCCCTCCGATTTCCCCCCCTTCATTCTTCCCCTGCTGCTACATTCTTCTTCTTCTTTTTTTCTTTCTTAACATATATTGCATTATTTGTTTCAGAGGTACAGATCTGAGATTCAACAGTCTTGCACAATTCACAGCGCCTACCAGAACACATACCCTCCCCAGTGTCCATCACCCAGTCACCCCATCCCTCCCACCCCACCCCCTACTCCAGCAACCCTCAGTTTGTTTCCTGAGATTAAGAATTCCTCATATCAGTGAGGTCATATGATACATGTCTTTCTCTGTTTGACTTATTTCGCTCAGCATAATACCCTCCAGTTCCATCCACGTCGTTGCAAATGGCAAGATCTTATTCCTTTTGATGGCTGCATAATATTCCATTGTATATATATACCACCTCTTCTTTATCCATTCATCTGTCGATGGACATCTTGGCTCTTTCCACAGTTTGGCTATTGTGGACAT
>NW_022591681.1:0-4366 GCF_004348235.1 Phoca vitulina
CAGGAAGGGAAGAATGAAGGGGGGGAATCGGAGGGGGAGACGAACCATGAGAGACTATGGACTCTGAGAAACAAACTGAGGGTTCTAGAGGGGAGGGGGTGGGGGGATGGGTTAGCCTGGTGATGGGTATTAAAGAGGGCACGTACTGCATGGAGCACTGGGTGTTATAGGCAAACAATGAATCATGGAACACTACATCAAAAACTAATGATGTAATGTATGTGATGAACATAACATAATAATAAGAAAATAAAAATAAAAAATAAATGGCGCTGGGAAAACTAGTCAGTTACGTGCAAAAGAATGAAACTGGATATCTTCCTTACACTGTACACAAAAATAAATTCAAAATGGATTAAACACCTAAATGTGAGACAGGAAACCATTAAAATCCTAGAGAACACAGGCAGTAACCTCTTTGACATCAGCCACAGCAACTTCTTACTAGATATGTCTCCTGAAGCAAGGGAAACAAAAGCAAAAATAAACTACTGGGACTTTATCAAAATAAAAAAAGGTCTGCACAGCAAAGGAAACGATCAACAAAACTAAAAGGCAACCTACAGAATGGGAGAAGATACTTTGCAAATGACATATCTGATAAAGAGTTAGTAACCAAAATATATAAAGAACTTATAAAACTCAAACCCCAAAAACAAATAATCCAGTTTAAAAATTGGCAGAAGACATGAATAGACATTTTTCCAAAGAAGACACATAGATGGCCAACAGACACATGAAAAGATGTTCAACATCACTCATCACCAGGGAAATACAAATCAAAACTACAATGAGATATTACCTCACACCTGTCAGAATGGCTAAAATCAGCAACACAAGAAACAACAGGATGTTGGCAAGGATGTGGAGAAAGAGGAACCCTCTACACTGTTGGTAGGAATGCAAACTTGTGCAGCCACCCCGGAAAACAGGATAGAGATTCCTCAAAAAGTTAAAAATAGAACTGCCTTATAATTCAGCAATTGCACTACTAGGTATTTACCCAAAGAATACAAAAATACTAATTCAAAAAGATACATGCACCCAGATGTTTATAGCAGCATTATCTATAATAGCCAAATTATGGAAAGAGCCCAAATGTCCATCAACTGATGAATGGATAGAAGATGTGGCATATATATATACAGTTGAATATTACTCAGCCATAAAAAAAGAATGAAATCTTGCCATTTGCAACAATGTGGAAGCTAGAGAGCATAATGCTAAGTAAAATAAGTCAGAGAAAGACAATACCATATTTCACTCATATGTGGAATTTAAGAAACAAAACAGACAATCATGGGGTGGGGGGGAGAGGCAAACCAAGAAACAAATTCTTAACTACAGAGAACAAACTGATGGTTACCAGGGGGAGGTAGGTGGGGGATGGGTTAGACAGGTGATGGCGATTAAGACGTTCACTTGTTGTGACGAGCACCAGGTGATGTATGAAAGTGTTGAATCACTAAATTGTACACCTGAAACTAATATCACACTGTATGTTAACTAACTGAAATTTAAATGAAAACCTATTTTAAAAAAAGAAAATGATAAAGAAGAGAAAGTACATTTACAGTACATTACTGTACTTTATTTACTGAAAGAAAATTCACACGTAAGTGGGCCCATGCAGTTCAAACTCCCATTGTTCAAGGGTCAACTGTACATCCCTCATGTGTTCTCAACATGTTCAAAGCTGTAATTCAACATGTTTTAGAGTCTTATGTCCATACCTTCAAGTTTTGGGAGGAGAAGATAATGTTGTGTTCCTTATTTGTTAAGAGGACAAGTGGAAGGGTTACACCATGGCATTCTCCAAAGCCAGTGGGGGGGGAGGGGCCATTTTGCCTGGTCTTTTCTTTCAGTGTGTCAACAGCTTCTGTAAAGAAAGAGTATGTTTCTTAGGATAGTTAAAGGATTAGCAGACCAACCCCTTTCATTTTATAGACAAAGGAAACAAAGCCCCCAAATCAAGGGTATGCCTCATTATGGGAAAGGACTCAAGTCAGTGTAAAGGCACTAGGAAATGGGAGAAGCTGCAGACAAAGTGGACAAACCGCAATGCATGTAAAATTGGCCTTTGGTCCAGTTAATTAAGACATGACTCACTGCAGGCAGCACTGGACAGGGAATGAATCACCCTGGCTGCCTACTTTTGTGTATTTGAGGAATGAGGGCCCTGAGCTTTGGGGTCAAAGAAGGAAAAGAAGTAGCGGAAAGATGAAGACTCCCACATATCCCTGCAGTTAGTTTTTTGGTGTGTGTGATATTCCGATGTTTGAATACTTTGAAAAATAATTATAATTTAAGGTGGATCTTTGCTATGTTCTGGCTTGTTTTATCCAAGATGGGAGTTAAGAATTAGAGATCAAATTGAAGTCATCAAAAAACGCTTTTGCTTCGGCAGCCAAGGTTGAGGTGTTCTGGCAGTGATCAGGGACAAGTAGTCAGCCACTTTTTATCAGAAAGCTACCAGAGACTTCTTGGCTATAGGAGAGCCGTTGTGGTTTATATAATGAATGTCACAGATAGATTTTTCATTTTTGAAATTAATAGGCTTGGTAATTAGCATAAGAGTTGTTAAAAGAGAGCTGTTTTAAACAAAGATTTAATTTATTTATTTGAGAGAGAGTCTGCATGTGTGCATGCGTGCGAGCAGGGGGAAGGGCAGAGGGAGAGAATCTCAAGCAGCGTCCCTGCTGAGTGTGAGGCCTGGCACAGGGCTCAATCTCATGACCCTGAGATCATGACCTGAGCCAAAACCTAAGAGTCCATCACCCAACTGACTGAGCCACTCAGGCACCCCAAAAGTGAGCTTTGGGGGGGGGGAAATTAATGGTATTCATGATACGTGGATTGGTTCAAATATTTCAGAGACTCTACCCAATCAACAATAGCCCAAACAGAATAAAAGAATCCAGGGAGATCTGTCACCTGTGATCTTAGGGACAATGCCCTGAGCTAAATCCTATGGTGTCCCACCATGATCTCAGTGTGCTGGTTACCTGATGCCAACCATCAGTCTAACAGAATCCTACCTTTAGAGCACAGTTTCTCAGCCTTGGCACTGTTGCTATTTTGGCCCAGATAATTCTTTTTTGTTGAAGACTATCCTAAGCACTGTATGATTTTTCACAGCACCCCTGTACCCAACCCTCTCTTTTGATAAACAAAAACATCTCCAGATATTACCAAATACTCTTGAGGGAGCAAAATGGCTCCCAAGTACTGCTATTCAATAGAATTTTCTGTGATGATGAAAATGTTCTCTGTCTGCATGGGTCCAACCCAGAAGCCATGGCCACATATGCTTTACTAACCTTTAAAGTGTGCTTAATGTGTCCAAGGAAGTGAATTTTTAGTTTTATTTCATTTCAATTCATTCAAGTTAAAAACTGAATAGCCACATGTGGCTAAAGATTACCACACTGGACAACACAGCTCTAGAATATATCATATCTGCCTTGAGCAAATCCTTCATGGAAGGTGGTGGCCAGAGTGTCTACAAAGAGAGAGAGCTGAGAGTTTATTAAGGTGTCAAAACAAGTTATATGAACTGGGTTTATGGCAGCTTGCTACCAAATGTTTGCTTTATAGATTGAGAGGAAGAAAAAACAACACTCCAACCAGATCTCTCCAGGACAGTTTTCTTTCCCTATTTTTAGAAATGGGTTTACTATTTATGTGACCTGTTTCCATCCAGCCATACCCTACATCATAATCAGAATCTTGCAGACATTTTTTTCTTACACAAAGAAAAACAGAACAAAAGGAAATGAGCATAGGCTTTTTTGAGATTTGTTAGATCTATTACTTAGAGATGAATCCTCATCTTGCTTTTCCCTCACATTCATAATTTTTTCAGTTCACATTTTATCTATTCTTTATTATCTAGTCTTGCAAAAAGTCTGTGCCCCAAAGCAAAAAAACTATGATCCAGCCTTTCATCTTTTATTAAAATAATCTTTCAATTTATTCAAATAACTACATTGGACAACTATAGGTATCAAATAGTATCTGGATAAAGATTCCGACCCCTCCAGTGGTAGAAATTGATGATTGGATATATTTGTAACAGTTATTTGTAAGTTTTTTTTTTTTTTCAGTGTCTGAATTTATTTTTTCTTTTATTTTTTTTTTTAGTTTTTGATGTACTGTGCCATGATTCATTGTTTGTGCATAACACCCAGTGCTCCATGCAGAACGTGCCCTCTTTAATACCCATCACCAGGCTAACCCATCCTCCCAACCCCCTCCCCTCTAGAACCCTCAGTTTGTTTTTCAGAGTCCATCATCTCTCATGGTTCTTCTCCCCCTCCGATTTCCCCCCCTTCATTCTTTCCCTCCTGCTATCTTCTTTTTTTTT
>NW_022591681.1:4466-5667 GCF_004348235.1 Phoca vitulina
TTTTTTTTTTCTTAACATATATTGCATTATTTGTTTCAGAGGTACAGGTCTGTGATTCAACAGTCCTGCACAATTCACAGAGCTCACCATAGCACATACCCTTCCCAATGTCCATCACCCAGCCACCCCATCCCTCCCACCCCCCCTGACTCCAGCAACCCTCAGTTTGTTTCCTGAGATTAAGAATCCCTCATATCAGTGAGGTCATATGATACATGTCTTTCTCTGATTGACTTATTTTGCTCAGCATGATACCCTCCAGTTCCATCCACGTCGTTGCAAATGGCAAGATCTCATTCCTTTTGATGGCTGCATAATATTCCATTGTATATATACCATATCTTCTTTATCCATTCATCTGTCAATGGACATCTTGGCTCTTTTCACAGTTTGGCTATTGTGGACATTGCTGCTATAAACATCGGGGTGCACATACCCCTTTGGATCCCTACATTTGTATCTTTGGGGTAAATACCCAGTAGTGCAATTGCTGGATCATATGGTAGCTCTATTTTCAACTTTTTGAGGAACCTCCATACTGTTTTCCAGAGTGGCTGCACCAGCTTGCATTCCCACCAACAGTGTAGGAGGGTTCCCCTTTCTCTGCATCCCCACCAACATCTGTCGTTTCCTGACTTGTTAATTTTAGCCATTCTGACTGGTGTGAGGGGGTATCTCATTGAGGTTTTGATTTGGATTTCCCTGATGCCGAGTGATGTTGAGCACTTTTTCATGTGTCTTTTGGCCATTTGGATGTCTTCTTTGGAAAAATGTCTGTTCATGTCTTCTGCCCATTTCTTTATTGGATCATTTGTTCTTTGGGTGTTGGGTTTGGTAAGTTCCTTATAGATTTTGGATACTAGCCCTTTATCTGATATGTCATTTGCAAATATCTTCTCCCATTCTATCGGTTGTCTTTTGGTTTTGTTGACTGTTTCTTTTGCTGTGCAAAAGCTTTTTATCTTGATGAAGTCCCAATAGTTCATTTTTGCCCTTGCTTCCCTTGCCTTTGGTGATGTTTCTAGGAAGAAGTTGCTGTGGCTGAGGTCAAAGAGGTTGCTGCCTGTGTTCTCCTTTAGGATGTTGTTGGACTCCTGTCTGCCATTTAGGTCTTTCAACCATTTGGAGTCTATTTCTGTGTGTGGTGTAAGGAAATGGTCCAGTTTCATTCTTCTGCATGTGGCTGTCCAATTTTCCCAAC
>NW_022591682.1:0-5663 GCF_004348235.1 Phoca vitulina
GCCCCCTGATTCATCTCTCCTGTTCTGACACCAGGTCTGTTGAAATGTTGGCCTTCGTCCTTGCCTTGTTTATCCTTTTGACATCCCTTATCATAACCATCATTGCCTACAGCAACATAGTAGTCACAATCATGCGACTCCCATCAGCCAAGGAGCAACAGAAAGCTTTCTCCACCTGCTCTTCTCACCTCATAGTCCTCTCTCTGATGTATGGCAGCTCTGTGTTTATATACGTGAAACCAAAGCAAACAAACAGGCTGGACTCCAACAGGGAGGCTGCCCTTGTGAACACAGTGGTGACCCCGCTGCTCAACCCTGTCATCTACACTCTGCGGAACAAGCAGGTCCACCAGGCTCTGAGGGAGACAATGTGCAGAATGAAAATATCAAGATAAAAATAAAATCACATGGCCTTGGAGTGGAAGACTTCTGAGAACCAGATGTCTTCATTCTGGCCAATAATATGAGGTCTAGTGCATTTTCTCTGGCTACCTCACCTGAACACTGTACATCCCTAGAAAAATGGAAATCTGTTTTCAAAAAATCCTTTACTGAATTTTTATTCTTCCCTCTCATAGAAGCTATGTGCTTGAAATTTCCAAAATTTTGCAGATTTATACACTTTTTATTTCATTTCTCTCTAGCCATAAACATAGCACAACAAAACTAATAATGATTTACCAAAAGGCATTTGGATAATTAATATTACAGAAGGTTGTATATTATGTTGTGTTTAGGAAGGAAAGGATGGAAATAGTACCAATACTTGGGTCCACATTCCCTCCATGCCTAGCCCAAGGAAATAATGTTCATAGTATCCTTCACCTTGGAATATATATGGTTTGCATCAGGTACGCTCTGAAATGCTGTTCTTGGCCCTTAGCTTAGCTCTCTCTCTATATATGCATCAATCTCATGCTGGAGAGAAACAGAATTGTTCTAAGGCTTAGACCATTCTCTAAGGAGAGGAAATGACCACAGCATCCCTTGGCTGATCAGTTCCTATTTCCTAAATTATTTATTCTAGCTACAGCCCCTCAGATGCATGATACATACATATGATTAGTTCCTATCTTAAAGCTGTTACCACAGATCATTTGTGTATATCAGTGGAAGGAAACACTTATTTCATACTTCTATAATTTCTCCCAAAGATTCAAGTTGGGGGAACCTCAGTTATTTGCTTATCTACTTTATAGTGTAATGAAAATAAACAAATTAAACATTTTTTCCTGGTTGACTGGTTTTGTCAACTATAATGTTATCTTCTGATTGATAACCTACTTTAAAAACAACATTTCCATGAACTCAGTCTTTAAACTTTTGTACTTTTTGCATCTATTTTCCAGCTAGGATATGTCTATTTTTTTCTTCAGAGGAAACATCTCTAAAAGATTAACACAATTGTTATTTTATTTTTAAACCAAACCCTGAGGCTAAATATCAAATTCATTTTATGAAACATATTCTATACCATGATTAGATCCTGTTTGACCTTGATGGTCCTATACAAATTTCAATTTCATCTGATTGACAATGAAGAAATATCAAACATGCCCTAAAAAATCAGAGATGATTATCTATACACATTGTATTAACAGGAGTTTGGAAAAGACAAGATCAGAGTGGGAAAATGTGTACAGCACTGTACCCATTCTCCTTTCCAACAAAAGAGTGCAGGCTTAGGGAAGTGGCAGTAGGGATGGAATGCAAAGGGACCAGATTAGACTCTGAATCATTTGCACTGGACAAGTCTGGTGCTGCCTTCAACTAACTGGTCAACTTCCAAAAATACATAAGTCTTCTCTTCATAAAATATGAAGATTGAGCTAGATAATCTCTAGGACCCACTTGAAAATACTCAGGGACATAGCAAAAAGATGCTACAGGAACATGGAAATAATGTTCCACCCTGGGAGTTGAACTACTGAAGTGTATGGAAGTGGGGGGGGGGAGGAGCAAGATGGCAGAGGAGTAGGAGACCTAAATTTCGTCTGATCCCAGGAATTCAGCTAGATAGGGATCAAACCATTCTGAACACCTATGAACTCAACAGGAAATTGAAGAAAAGAAGAGCAGCAACTCTCTGAACAGAAAAGCAACCACTTTCTGGAAGGTCTCTTCTGATTTGTTTCGTGCATATTTTTCTGTCTCTCATTCATCTATTCTCCTCTGGACAAAATGACAAGACAGAAAAAATCACCTCAAAAAAAAAAGAACAAGAGGCAGTACCAACTGCCAGGGACCTAATCAATACAGACATTGGTAAGATGTCAGAACTAGAGTTCAGAATGGTGATTTTAAACATACTAGCTGGGCTTGAAAAAAGCATGGAAGATATTAGAGAAACCCTTTCTGGAGAAATAAAAGAACTAAATTCTAACCAAGTTGAAATCAAAAAGGCTATTAATGAGGTGCAATAAAAAATGGAGGCTCTAACTGCTAGGATAAATGAGGCAGAAGAAAGAATTAGTGATATAGAAGACCAAATGATGGAAAATAAAGAAGCTGAGAAAAAGAGAGATAAACAACTACTGGATCACGAGGGCAGAATTCGAGAGATAAGTGATAAGATGAAACAATATTAGAATAATTGGGATCCCAGAAGAAGAAGAAAGAGAGAGGGGGGCAGAAGGTGTACTGGAGCAAATTATAGCAGAGAACGTCCCTAATTTGGGGAAGGAATCAGGCATCAAAATCCAGGAGGCACAGAGAACCCCCCTCAAATTCAATAAAAATAGGTCAACACCCCAACATTTAATAGTAAAACTTATGAGTCTCAGAGACAAAGAGAAAATCCTGAAAGCAGCTTGGGAGAAGAGATCTGTAACCTACAATGGTAGAAATATTAGATTGGCAAAAGACCTATCCACAGAGACCTGGCAGGCCAGAAAGGACTGGCATGATATATTCAGAGCACTAAATGAGAAAAATATACAGCCAAGAATACTATATCCAGCTAGGGTGTCACTGGAAATAGAAGGACAGATAAAAATCTTCCAGGACAAAATAAAACTAAAGGAATTTGCAAACATGAAACGAGCCCTACAAGAAATACTGAAAGGGGTCCTCTAAGAAAAGAGAGAGCCTAAAAGTAACATAGACCAGAAAGGAACACAGACAATATACAGTAACAGTCACCTTACAGGCAATACAATGGCACTAAATTCATATCTTTCAATAGTTACCCTGAATGTAAATGGGCTAAATGCCCCAATCAAAAGACACAGGCTATGAGATTCGGTAAAAAAAAACAAGACCCATTGATATGCTGTCTGCAAGACACTCATTTTAGACCCAAAGGCACCTCCAGATTGAAAGTGAGGGGGTGGAAAACCATTTACCATGCTAATGGACACCAAAAGAAAGCTGGGGTGGCAATCCTTATATCAGATGAATTAGATTTTTTTTTAAAGATTTTATTTATTTATTTGAGAGAGAGAGAATGAGAGACAGAAAGCACGAGAGGGAAGAGGGTCAGAGGGAGAAGCAGACCCCCCGCTGAGCAGGGAGCCCAATGTGGGACTTGATCCCAGGACTCCAGGATCATGACCGGAGCCGAAGGCAGTCACTCAACGAACTGAGCCACCCAGGCACCCCACGAATTAGACTTTAAACCAAAGACTATAATAAGAGATGAGGAAGGACACTATATCATACTAAAAGGGTCTATCCAGCAAGAAGATCTAACAACTATAAATATCTATGCCCCTAACATGGGAGCAGCCAATTATATAAGCCAATTAATAACAAAAGCAAAGAAACACATCGACAACAATACAATAATAGTGGGGGACTTAAACACCCCCCTCACTGAAATGGACAGATCATCTAAGCAAAAGATCAACAAGGAAATAAAGGCTTTAAATGACACACTGGACCAAATGGACTTCACAGATATATTCAGAACATTCCATCCCAAAGCAACAGAATACACATTCTTCTCTAGTGCCCATGGAACATTCTACAGAATAGATCACATCCTAGGTCACAAATCAGGTCTCAACCAGTACCAAAAGATTGGGATCATTCCCTGCCTATTTTCAGACCACAATGCTTTGAAACTAGAACTCAATCACACAGGAAAGTCGGAAAGAACTCAAATACATGGAGGCTAAAGAGCATCCTCCTAAAGAATGAATGGGTCAAGCAAGAAATTAAAGAAGAATTTTTAAATTTCATGGAAACAAATGAAAATGAAAACACAACTGTTCAAAATCTTTGGGATGCAGCAAAGGCAGACCTAAGAGGAAAGTATATAGCAATACAAGCCTTTCTCAAGAAACAAGAAAGGTCTCAAATACACAACCTAACCCTACACCCAAAGAGCTGGAGAAAGAACAGCAAATAAAGCCTAAACCCAGCAGGAGAAGAGAAATAATAAAGATCAGAGCAGAAATCAATGAAATAGAAACCAAAAGAACAGTAGAACAGATCAGCAAAACTAGGAGCTGGTTCTTTGAAAGAATTAATAAGATTGATAAACCCCTGGCCAGACTTATCAAAAAGAAAAGAGAAATGACCCAAATAAGTAAAATCATGAATGGAAGAGCAGAGATCACAACCAACACCAAAGAAATACAAACAATTATAAGAACATACTGTGAGCAACTCTATGCCAGTAAATTAGATAATCTGGAAGAAATGGATGCATTCCTAGAGATGTATCAACTACCAAAACTAAACCAGGAAGAAATAGAAAACCTGAACAGGCCCATAACCACTAAGGAAATTGAAGCAGTCATCAAAAATCTCCCAACAAGGGTCCAGGGCCAGATGGCTTCCCAGGGGAATTCTACCAAACATTTAAAGAAGAATTAATACCTATTCTTCTGAAACTGTTCCAAAAAATAGAAATGGAAGGAAAACTTCCAAACTCGTTTTATGAGGCCATCATTACCTTAATCTCCAAACCAGACAAAGACCCCATCAAAAAGGAGAATTACAGACCAATATCCTTGATGAACATGGATACAAAAGTTCTCACGAAAATACTAGCCAATAGGATACAACAGTACATTAAAAGGATTATTCACCACCACCAAGTGGGATTTATCCCTGGGCTGCAAGGTTGGTTCAACATCCACAAATCAATCAATGTGATACAATACATTAATCAAAGAAAGAACAAGAACCATATGATCCTCTCAATAAATGCAGAAAAAGCATTTGACAAAGTACAGCATCCTTTCTTGATCAAAACTCTTCAGAGTATAGGCATAGAGGGTACATACCTCAATGTCATAAAAGCCATCTATGAAAAACCCACAGTGAATATCATTCTCAATGGGGAAAAACTGAGAGCTTTCCCCCTAAGGTCAGCAACACGGCAGGGATGTCCACTCTCACCACTGCTATTCAACATAGTATTAGAAGTCCTAGCCATAGCAATCAGACAACAAAAGGAAATAAAAGGCATCCAAATCAGCAAAGAAGAAGTCAAACTCTCACTGTTTGCAGATGATATGATACTTTATATGGAAAACCCAAAAGACTCCACCCCAAAACTGCTAGAACTCATATAGGAATTCAGTAAAGTGGCAGGATATACAATCAATGCACAGAAATCAGTGGCATTCCTATACACCAACAACAAGACAGAAGAAAGAGAAATTAAGGAGTCGATCCCATTTACAATTGCACCCAAAACCATAAGATACCTA
>NW_022591683.1:0-5661 GCF_004348235.1 Phoca vitulina
AATTTCTCTTTCTACAGTTGCATTGTTAGTGTATAAGAAAGCAACTGATTTCTGTGCATTGATTTTGTATCCTGCCACATTACTGAATTGCTGTATGAGTTCTAGTAATTTGGGAATGGAGTCTTCTGGGTTTTCCACATAAAGTATCATGTCATCTGTGAAGATAGTTTGACTTCTTTGCCAATTTGAATAGCTTTTATTTCTTTTTGTTCTCTGATTGCTGTTGCTAGGACTTCTAGTACTATGTTGAACAACAGTGGTGAGAGTGGGCATCCTTGACGTGTTCCTGATCTTAAGGGAAAGGCTCTCAGCTTTTCCCCATGGAGGATGATATTCGCTGTGGGTTTTTCATAGATGGATTTTATGAATTGAGGAATGTTCCTTCTATCCCTACACTCTGAAGAGTTTTAATCAGGAAAGGATGCTGTATTTTGCCAAATGCTTTTTCGGCATCAATTGAAAGAACCATATGGTTCTTCTCTCTCCTCTTTTTAGTGTTCTGTAGTTTCTAGAGTATAGATCCTTCACCTCTTTGGTTAGGTTTATTCCAAGGTTATCTTATGATTTTTGGTTCTATTGTAAATGGAATCAATTCCCTAATTTCTCTTTCTACAGTTACATTGTTAGTGTATAGGAAAGCAACTGATTTCTGTGCATTGATTTTGTATCCTGCCACATTACTGAATGGCTGTATGAGTTCTAGTAATTTAGGGGTGGAGTCTTTTGGGTTTTCCACATAAAGTATCATGTCATCTGCAAAGAGAGAGAGTTTGACTTCTTCTTTGCCAATTTGAATAGCTTTTATTTCTTTTTGTTGTCTGATTGCTGTTGCTAGGATATTTATTTATTTATTTATTTATTTAATTTATGTATGTATTTATTTATTTATTCATTTATTTGACACAGAGGGAGACAGCGAGAGAGGGAACCCAAGCAGGGGGAGTGGGAGAGGGAGAAGCAGGCTTCCCACTGAGCAGAGAGTCCAAGCAAGGCTTGATCCCAGGACCCTGGGATCATGACCTCAGCTGAAGGCAGCCACTTAACGACTGAGCCACCCAGGCGCCCTGAAACTCGCTTTTATTAATGAAGATACAATTGTATATACTGAATTTACAAAAAAGAAAAAAATACCTCAAAACCATGTAGAACCAATGGGTAAATTTAACAAGGTCACATGATATAAGGTCACTATGGAAACAAATTACATTTTATGTAGAGCAACTATTTGGAAAATAATATTAAAACAATATCAGTTAAAGTGGAATAAAAATTTTAAAAACATAGGGTTAAATTTAACAAAATATGTAACAAAACCCTGTACAATTAAAAATACAAAAAATACTGGGAGAAATTTTAAAAGACCACAATAAATCTGTTTATGGATTAGAAAACTAGATATTGTTAATATGTATTGAATTCTTCCCAAATGGATCTATGGATTCAATGTCATGCCAATAAAAATCCCAGAAGACTTTATGTAGAAACAGACAAGCTGATTTAAAAACTTATGGAAATATAAATGACCTATGTTAGCCAAAACAATGTTGAAAGGAACTAAACAATTACCTTCAAATTTTCTTATGCCCTTCAGCACCTAACTCCTAACTTCTTACCTTATGCAGCTACTGATACGATTTCTGTCACTATACAATATTACCCATTTTAGGATTTCATATAAATTCAAATTATATGTATTCTTTTTAGTCACTTTTTTTCACTCAGCATATTTTTTTAAGTTTTTATTTAAATTCCAGTTAGTTAAAACAGTGTAATATTAGTTTCAGGTGTAGAATTTGGGTTAGTCCGGTGATGGGTATTAAGGAGGGCACGTACTGCATGGAGCACTGGGTGTTATATGAAAACAATGAACTGTGGATCACTACATCAAAAACTAATGATGTGGGGCACCTGGGTGGCTCAGTCGTTAAGCGTCTGCCTTCGGCTCAGGTCATGATCCCACAGTCCTGGGATCGAACCCCGCATCAGGCTCCCTGCTCAGCGGGAAGCCTGCTTCTCCCTCTCCCACTGCCCCTGCTTGTGTTCCCTCTTCTCACTGTGTCTCTCTCTGTCAAATAAATAAAATCTTAAAAAAAAAAAACAACTAATGATGTATTGTATGGTGACTAACATAATATAATAAAATAAAATAAAAAAGTAAAAAAAAAAATTTAGTGATTCAACACTTCCATACAACACATACATGCATTCATGATACTGTACGTAAATTATACATGAATCAAGTTGATTAAAAATCATGAGTTCCATACATGGAATTTAAAAGACAAAACAGAGGATCATAGGGGAAGGGAGGGAAAAATAAAACAACATAATCGGAGAGGGAGACAAACCATAAGAGACTCTTAACCTTAGGGAACAAACTGAGGGTTGCTGGAGGGGAGGAGGGTGGAGGGACGGGGTAATTGGGTGATGGATGATGGGCACATGATGTAATGAGCCCTGGGTGTTATATAACACTGATGAATCACTGAACTCTACCTCTTAAACTAATAATACATTATATGTTAATTAATTGAATTTAAATTTTAAAAAATCATGAGTTCATATTAACATTTTCTTTCAAAATGAAAGATTATAAAATTTTATTTGGCTTCTTTGATTGCTTACTTGATTGTTTTCACCCGTTCCCCCCAACCACCTCCCCTCTGGTAATCATCAGTTTGTTCTCTATAGTTCAGTCTGTTTCATGGTTTTCCTCTCTTTCTACCCCCATGTTTGTTTGTTTTGTTTCTTAAATTCCACATATGATTGAAATCATATGGTATTTGTCTTTCTCTGACTGACTTATTTCGCTTAGCATAATATCTCTAGCTCCATCCATGTTGTGGCAAATGACAAGATTTCGTTCTTTTTTATGGCTGAGATATCACCTCACACCTGTCAGAATGGCAAAAATTAACAATACAGGACACAACAGGTGTTGATGAGGATGCAGAGAAAGGGGAATCCTCTTAAAACTGTTGGTGGGAATGCAAACTGGTGCAGCCACTCTGGAAAACAGTATGGAGATTCCTCAAAAAGTTACAAATAGAACTATCCAGCAACTGCAATTACTAGGTATTTACCCAAAGGATACAAAAATACTAATTTGAAGGGATTCATGCACCCCGATATTTATAGCAGCATTATCAACACTCAGCATATTATTTTGAGACTCATCCATGCTACTTATTCAGCAAGACTATGTAGAATCTGCATAAACAAAGACACATAGATCAATGAGACAGAAGAGGGGAAAAAAAAAAAAGAAGAGGGAGTCGAGAAAGGGATCCATACATAAATACTCCATTTATTTTATGGCAAATTTGCCAAGGCAATTCAATGAGGAAATGAAAATCACTTTAATAGTGACTCTGGCACAAATATATATTCTTATTGAAAAAAATTGTCATCATTTTCCATAGAGTAGAGAAATAAACTCAAGATGCATCACAGATGCAACTATAAAAGTTAAAACAATAGGACTTCTAAAAAAATAGGACTTCTTAAAAAAATCAACATAACATTAGGATAAGCAAAAATGACTTTTATTTTATTTTTTTTAAAGATTTTATTTATTTATTTCAGAGACAGAGAGTACACAAGTCGGGGGAGACAGGCTGAGGGAGAGGGAGAAGCAGACTTCCTGTTGAGCAGGGAGCCCAATGTGGGGCTTGACCCCAGGACCCCTGAGATCATGACCTGAGCTGAAGGCAGATGCTTAACTGACTGAACCACCCAGGCATCCAACAATGACTTTTAATACACTAACCTTAAAATAATTGGTAAATGGATTTAATCAAAATTAAAATTCTCTGCTCTTCCAAGGACACAGGTAAAATGGTTGGGAGAAAATATTCAACTACATATCTGTAAAAATACTTTCAAAAGAAGACATAAAAATGGTTAACAAACACATTAAAAAATGTTCAATATCATTAGTCATCAGAGAAATTCAAGTTAAATCACAATCACCTACCACTACAAACTCACTAAAATGGTAAAGATTAAAAGCCTGAAGGTATCAGGAGTCTGGGGGATAGAGCAATTGGAGCTCTCATCCATTGCTAGTGGGAGTGTAAACTGTTACAACCACTTTGCAACACATTTTTGGCAGTTTCTTATAAAATTAAATATACACTTATTTTATGTCCAATAATCCTCTTAGATGTTTACCTAGAAGTTAAACACATGTTTTACAAAAGACTTGTATACGATGTCCATTGCAACTTTATTCATAAAACAGCCAAAATACTGGAAAAAATCCAAAGATTCATTAACAGATGGCTGAAAAAAAACAAGTTTTGCTAGAATCATATAATGGAATACTGCTCGGCATAAAAAAGGAACAAACTACTGCTACAAACAACAACATGTATGAATCTTAGGAAAAAAATGCTGAGTGAACAAAGCAAGACTCAAAAGAATAATACTATTTGACTGAATTTATATTAAATTATAGAATAGGCAATGTTGTATAGTGACAGAAATCATATCAGTGGCTGCATAAAGCAGAGGGTAAGAGGACTGACTGGTAAGGGGCAAGAGGAAATTTGGGGGGTATGGTATTGTTCTATATCTTGATACATGTGTATACATATGTCAAAACTCATCATACTGTTACACTTAGAATGGGTGCATTCATGATACTGTATGTAAATTATACATGAATAAAGTTGATTAAAAATCATGAGTTCATATTAACATTTTCTTTCAAAATGAAAGATTATAAAATTTTATTTGGCTTGATTGTTTACTTGTAACTTTTTTCTCTTATATTAACTTTGTTATTTTTGCTTTATCCTATGCTATATATAAAATACATTCAAAATAATTATACCAATATTACTACTAACAATAAGACAGTGTTTGGAAGTCACTTGAAACAATTCTTTTATATGTATGGTTATGTCATCAACATGATATGCATTTAAGTTCGTTTATTTCAGTTTGTTTTCCATTTTCAGTAATTGGTATTTTGGGAATCAATTTTTGTTTATATGTGACTTACATAATCCTAAATTGAAAGCATATAACCAATGCTGTTCAAATAAGTCTTATTTCTATCCTAGACTCTCCCTTATCTTATTCTCTCTACTCCCCTCTAAGTAATCATGTTACTAGCTTTTGATTTATTTTTCCAACCTGTTTTTGCAAATACAAACAAATAAGTGTGCCATATTCGAATCAATCCTCTTTCATATTATATATATCATGAATCTGGTTTTTTATCTCTAAGAACAAGTCTTGGAGATCATGTCATATCACTGTAAGGAAATCTTTTTTTTTAATTTAATTTAATTTTATTATGTTATGTTAGTCACCATACAGTACATCATTAGTTTTTGATGTAGTGATCCACGATTCATTATTTTCGTATAACACCCAGTGCTCCATGCAGTACGTGCCCTTCTTAATACCCATCACCAGGCTAACCCTTCCCCCCACCACCCTCCCTTCTAAAACCCTCAGTTTGTTTCAGAGTCCATAGTCCCTCATGGTTCGTCTCCCCCTCCAATTCCCCCCCCACTTCATTTTCCCCTTCCTTCTCCTAATGTCCTCCATGCTATTCCTTATGTTCCACAAATAACTGAAATCATATAATTGACTTTCTCTACTTGACTTATTTCACTTAGCATAATCTCCTCCAGTCCCATCCATGTT
>NW_022591684.1:0-5661 GCF_004348235.1 Phoca vitulina
AATTTCTCTTTCTACAGTTGCATTGTTAGTGTATAAGAAAGCAACTGATTTCTGTGCATTGATTTTGTATCCTGCCACATTACTGAATTGCTGTATGAGTTCTAGTAATTTGGGAATGGAGTCTTCTGGGTTTTCCACATAAAGTATCATGTCATCTGTGAAGATAGTTTGACTTCTTTGCCAATTTGAATAGCTTTTATTTCTTTTTGTTCTCTGATTGCTGTTGCTAGGACTTCTAGTACTATGTTGAACAACAGTGGTGAGAGTGGGCATCCTTGACGTGTTCCTGATCTTAAGGGAAAGGCTCTCAGCTTTTCCCCATGGAGGATGATATTCGCTGTGGGTTTTTCATAGATGGATTTTATGAATTGAGGAATGTTCCTTCTATCCCTACACTCTGAAGAGTTTTAATCAGGAAAGGATGCTGTATTTTGCCAAATGCTTTTTCGGCATCAATTGAAAGAACCATATGGTTCTTCTCTCTCCTCTTTTTAGTGTTCTGTAGTTTCTAGAGTATAGATCCTTCACCTCTTTGGTTAGGTTTATTCCAAGGTTATCTTATGATTTTTGGTTCTATTGTAAATGGAATCAATTCCCTAATTTCTCTTTCTACAGTTACATTGTTAGTGTATAGGAAAGCAACTGATTTCTGTGCATTGATTTTGTATCCTGCCACATTACTGAATGGCTGTATGAGTTCTAGTAATTTAGGGGTGGAGTCTTTTGGGTTTTCCACATAAAGTATCATGTCATCTGCAAAGAGAGAGAGTTTGACTTCTTCTTTGCCAATTTGAATAGCTTTTATTTCTTTTTGTTGTCTGATTGCTGTTGCTAGGATATTTATTTATTTATTTATTTATTTAATTTATGTATGTATTTATTTATTTATTCATTTATTTGACACAGAGGGAGACAGCGAGAGAGGGAACCCAAGCAGGGGGAGTGGGAGAGGGAGAAGCAGGCTTCCCACTGAGCAGAGAGTCCAAGCAAGGCTTGATCCCAGGACCCTGGGATCATGACCTCAGCTGAAGGCAGCCACTTAACGACTGAGCCACCCAGGCGCCCTGAAACTCGCTTTTATTAATGAAGATACAATTGTATATACTGAATTTACAAAAAAGAAAAAAATACCTCAAAACCATGTAGAACCAATGGGTAAATTTAACAAGGTCACATGATATAAGGTCACTATGGAAACAAATTACATTTTATGTAGAGCAACTATTTGGAAAATAATATTAAAACAATATCAGTTAAAGTGGAATAAAAATTTTAAAAACATAGGGTTAAATTTAACAAAATATGTAACAAAACCCTGTACAATTAAAAATACAAAAAATACTGGGAGAAATTTTAAAAGACCACAATAAATCTGTTTATGGATTAGAAAACTAGATATTGTTAATATGTATTGAATTCTTCCCAAATGGATCTATGGATTCAATGTCATGCCAATAAAAATCCCAGAAGACTTTATGTAGAAACAGACAAGCTGATTTAAAAACTTATGGAAATATAAATGACCTATGTTAGCCAAAACAATGTTGAAAGGAACTAAACAATTACCTTCAAATTTTCTTATGCCCTTCAGCACCTAACTCCTAACTTCTTACCTTATGCAGCTACTGATACGATTTCTGTCACTATACAATATTACCCATTTTAGGATTTCATATAAATTCAAATTATATGTATTCTTTTTAGTCACTTTTTTTCACTCAGCATATTTTTTTAAGTTTTTATTTAAATTCCAGTTAGTTAAAACAGTGTAATATTAGTTTCAGGTGTAGAATTTGGGTTAGTCCGGTGATGGGTATTAAGGAGGGCACGTACTGCATGGAGCACTGGGTGTTATATGAAAACAATGAACTGTGGATCACTACATCAAAAACTAATGATGTGGGGCACCTGGGTGGCTCAGTCGTTAAGCGTCTGCCTTCGGCTCAGGTCATGATCCCACAGTCCTGGGATCGAACCCCGCATCAGGCTCCCTGCTCAGCGGGAAGCCTGCTTCTCCCTCTCCCACTGCCCCTGCTTGTGTTCCCTCTTCTCACTGTGTCTCTCTCTGTCAAATAAATAAAATCTTAAAAAAAAAAAACAACTAATGATGTATTGTATGGTGACTAACATAATATAATAAAATAAAATAAAAAAGTAAAAAAAAAAATTTAGTGATTCAACACTTCCATACAACACATACATGCATTCATGATACTGTACGTAAATTATACATGAATCAAGTTGATTAAAAATCATGAGTTCCATACATGGAATTTAAAAGACAAAACAGAGGATCATAGGGGAAGGGAGGGAAAAATAAAACAACATAATCGGAGAGGGAGACAAACCATAAGAGACTCTTAACCTTAGGGAACAAACTGAGGGTTGCTGGAGGGGAGGAGGGTGGAGGGACGGGGTAATTGGGTGATGGATGATGGGCACATGATGTAATGAGCCCTGGGTGTTATATAACACTGATGAATCACTGAACTCTACCTCTTAAACTAATAATACATTATATGTTAATTAATTGAATTTAAATTTTAAAAAATCATGAGTTCATATTAACATTTTCTTTCAAAATGAAAGATTATAAAATTTTATTTGGCTTCTTTGATTGCTTACTTGATTGTTTTCACCCGTTCCCCCCAACCACCTCCCCTCTGGTAATCATCAGTTTGTTCTCTATAGTTCAGTCTGTTTCATGGTTTTCCTCTCTTTCTACCCCCATGTTTGTTTGTTTTGTTTCTTAAATTCCACATATGATTGAAATCATATGGTATTTGTCTTTCTCTGACTGACTTATTTCGCTTAGCATAATATCTCTAGCTCCATCCATGTTGTGGCAAATGACAAGATTTCGTTCTTTTTTATGGCTGAGATATCACCTCACACCTGTCAGAATGGCAAAAATTAACAATACAGGACACAACAGGTGTTGATGAGGATGCAGAGAAAGGGGAATCCTCTTAAAACTGTTGGTGGGAATGCAAACTGGTGCAGCCACTCTGGAAAACAGTATGGAGATTCCTCAAAAAGTTACAAATAGAACTATCCAGCAACTGCAATTACTAGGTATTTACCCAAAGGATACAAAAATACTAATTTGAAGGGATTCATGCACCCCGATATTTATAGCAGCATTATCAACACTCAGCATATTATTTTGAGACTCATCCATGCTACTTATTCAGCAAGACTATGTAGAATCTGCATAAACAAAGACACATAGATCAATGAGACAGAAGAGGGGAAAAAAAAAAAAGAAGAGGGAGTCGAGAAAGGGATCCATACATAAATACTCCATTTATTTTATGGCAAATTTGCCAAGGCAATTCAATGAGGAAATGAAAATCACTTTAATAGTGACTCTGGCACAAATATATATTCTTATTGAAAAAAATTGTCATCATTTTCCATAGAGTAGAGAAATAAACTCAAGATGCATCACAGATGCAACTATAAAAGTTAAAACAATAGGACTTCTAAAAAAATAGGACTTCTTAAAAAAATCAACATAACATTAGGATAAGCAAAAATGACTTTTATTTTATTTTTTTTAAAGATTTTATTTATTTATTTCAGAGACAGAGAGTACACAAGTCGGGGGAGACAGGCTGAGGGAGAGGGAGAAGCAGACTTCCTGTTGAGCAGGGAGCCCAATGTGGGGCTTGACCCCAGGACCCCTGAGATCATGACCTGAGCTGAAGGCAGATGCTTAACTGACTGAACCACCCAGGCATCCAACAATGACTTTTAATACACTAACCTTAAAATAATTGGTAAATGGATTTAATCAAAATTAAAATTCTCTGCTCTTCCAAGGACACAGGTAAAATGGTTGGGAGAAAATATTCAACTACATATCTGTAAAAATACTTTCAAAAGAAGACATAAAAATGGTTAACAAACACATTAAAAAATGTTCAATATCATTAGTCATCAGAGAAATTCAAGTTAAATCACAATCACCTACCACTACAAACTCACTAAAATGGTAAAGATTAAAAGCCTGAAGGTATCAGGAGTCTGGGGGATAGAGCAATTGGAGCTCTCATCCATTGCTAGTGGGAGTGTAAACTGTTACAACCACTTTGCAACACATTTTTGGCAGTTTCTTATAAAATTAAATATACACTTATTTTATGTCCAATAATCCTCTTAGATGTTTACCTAGAAGTTAAACACATGTTTTACAAAAGACTTGTATACGATGTCCATTGCAACTTTATTCATAAAACAGCCAAAATACTGGAAAAAATCCAAAGATTCATTAACAGATGGCTGAAAAAAAACAAGTTTTGCTAGAATCATATAATGGAATACTGCTCGGCATAAAAAAGGAACAAACTACTGCTACAAACAACAACATGTATGAATCTTAGGAAAAAAATGCTGAGTGAACAAAGCAAGACTCAAAAGAATAATACTATTTGACTGAATTTATATTAAATTATAGAATAGGCAATGTTGTATAGTGACAGAAATCATATCAGTGGCTGCATAAAGCAGAGGGTAAGAGGACTGACTGGTAAGGGGCAAGAGGAAATTTGGGGGGTATGGTATTGTTCTATATCTTGATACATGTGTATACATATGTCAAAACTCATCATACTGTTACACTTAGAATGGGTGCATTCATGATACTGTATGTAAATTATACATGAATAAAGTTGATTAAAAATCATGAGTTCATATTAACATTTTCTTTCAAAATGAAAGATTATAAAATTTTATTTGGCTTGATTGTTTACTTGTAACTTTTTTCTCTTATATTAACTTTGTTATTTTTGCTTTATCCTATGCTATATATAAAATACATTCAAAATAATTATACCAATATTACTACTAACAATAAGACAGTGTTTGGAAGTCACTTGAAACAATTCTTTTATATGTATGGTTATGTCATCAACATGATATGCATTTAAGTTCGTTTATTTCAGTTTGTTTTCCATTTTCAGTAATTGGTATTTTGGGAATCAATTTTTGTTTATATGTGACTTACATAATCCTAAATTGAAAGCATATAACCAATGCTGTTCAAATAAGTCTTATTTCTATCCTAGACTCTCCCTTATCTTATTCTCTCTACTCCCCTCTAAGTAATCATGTTACTAGCTTTTGATTTATTTTTCCAACCTGTTTTTGCAAATACAAACAAATAAGTGTGCCATATTCGAATCAATCCTCTTTCATATTATATATATCATGAATCTGGTTTTTTATCTCTAAGAACAAGTCTTGGAGATCATGTCATATCACTGTAAGGAAATCTTTTTTTTTAATTTAATTTAATTTTATTATGTTATGTTAGTCACCATACAGTACATCATTAGTTTTTGATGTAGTGATCCACGATTCATTATTTTCGTATAACACCCAGTGCTCCATGCAGTACGTGCCCTTCTTAATACCCATCACCAGGCTAACCCTTCCCCCCACCACCCTCCCTTCTAAAACCCTCAGTTTGTTTCAGAGTCCATAGTCCCTCATGGTTCGTCTCCCCCTCCAATTCCCCCCCCACTTCATTTTCCCCTTCCTTCTCCTAATGTCCTCCATGCTATTCCTTATGTTCCACAAATAACTGAAATCATATAATTGACTTTCTCTACTTGACTTATTTCACTTAGCATAATCTCCTCCAGTCCCATCCATGTT
>NW_022591685.1:0-5660 GCF_004348235.1 Phoca vitulina
GCCCCCTGATTCATCTCTCCTGTTCTGACACCAGGTCTGTTGAAATGTTGGCCTTCGTCCTTGCCTTGTTTATCCTTTTGACATCCCTTATCATAACCATCATTGCCTACAGCAACATAGTAGTCACAATCATGCGACTCCCATCAGCCAAGGAGCAACAGAAAGCTTTCTCCACCTGCTCTTCTCACCTCATAGTCCTCTCTCTGATGTATGGCAGCTCTGTGTTTATATACGTGAAACCAAAGCAAACAAACAGGCTGGACTCCAACAGGGAGGCTGCCCTTGTGAACACAGTGGTGACCCCGCTGCTCAACCCTGTCATCTACACTCTGCGGAACAAGCAGGTCCACCAGGCTCTGAGGGAGACAATGTGCAGAATGAAAATATCAAGATAAAAATAAAATCACATGGCCTTGGAGTGGAAGACTTCTGAGAACCAGATGTCTTCATTCTGGCCAATAATATGAGGTCTAGTGCATTTTCTCTGGCTACCTCACCTGAACACTGTACATCCCTAGAAAAATGGAAATCTGTTTTCAAAAAATCCTTTACTGAATTTTTATTCTTCCCTCTCATAGAAGCTATGTGCTTGAAATTTCCAAAATTTTGCAGATTTATACACTTTTTATTTCATTTCTCTCTAGCCATAAACATAGCACAACAAAACTAATAATGATTTACCAAAAGGCATTTGGATAATTAATATTACAGAAGGTTGTATATTATGTTGTGTTTAGGAAGGAAAGGATGGAAATAGTACCAATACTTGGGTCCACATTCCCTCCATGCCTAGCCCAAGGAAATAATGTTCATAGTATCCTTCACCTTGGAATATATATGGTTTGCATCAGGTACGCTCTGAAATGCTGTTCTTGGCCCTTAGCTTAGCTCTCTCTCTATATATGCATCAATCTCATGCTGGAGAGAAACAGAATTGTTCTAAGGCTTAGACCATTCTCTAAGGAGAGGAAATGACCACAGCATCCCTTGGCTGATCAGTTCCTATTTCCTAAATTATTTATTCTAGCTACAGCCCCTCAGATGCATGATACATACATATGATTAGTTCCTATCTTAAAGCTGTTACCACAGATCATTTGTGTATATCAGTGGAAGGAAACACTTATTTCATACTTCTATAATTTCTCCCAAAGATTCAAGTTGGGGGAACCTCAGTTATTTGCTTATCTACTTTATAGTGTAATGAAAATAAACAAATTAAACATTTTTTCCTGGTTGACTGGTTTTGTCAACTATAATGTTATCTTCTGATTGATAACCTACTTTAAAAACAACATTTCCATGAACTCAGTCTTTAAACTTTTGTACTTTTTGCATCTATTTTCCAGCTAGGATATGTCTATTTTTTTCTTCAGAGGAAACATCTCTAAAAGATTAACACAATTGTTATTTTATTTTTAAACCAAACCCTGAGGCTAAATATCAAATTCATTTTATGAAACATATTCTATACCATGATTAGATCCTGTTTGACCTTGATGGTCCTATACAAATTTCAATTTCATCTGATTGACAATGAAGAAATATCAAACATGCCCTAAAAAATCAGAGATGATTATCTATACACATTGTATTAACAGGAGTTTGGAAAAGACAAGATCAGAGTGGGAAAATGTGTACAGCACTGTACCCATTCTCCTTTCCAACAAAAGAGTGCAGGCTTAGGGAAGTGGCAGTAGGGATGGAATGCAAAGGGACCAGATTAGACTCTGAATCATTTGCACTGGACAAGTCTGGTGCTGCCTTCAACTAACTGGTCAACTTCCAAAAATACATAAGTCTTCTCTTCATAAAATATGAAGATTGAGCTAGATAATCTCTAGGACCCACTTGAAAATACTCAGGGACATAGCAAAAAGATGCTACAGGAACATGGAAATAATGTTCCACCCTGGGAGTTGAACTACTGAAGTGTATGGAAGTGGGGGGGGGGAGGAGCAAGATGGCAGAGGAGTAGGAGACCTAAATTTCGTCTGATCCCAGGAATTCAGCTAGATAGGGATCAAACCATTCTGAACACCTATGAACTCAACAGGAAATTGAAGAAAAGAAGAGCAGCAACTCTCTGAACAGAAAAGCAACCACTTTCTGGAAGGTCTCTTCTGATTTGTTTCGTGCATATTTTTCTGTCTCTCATTCATCTATTCTCCTCTGGACAAAATGACAAGACAGAAAAAATCACCTCAAAAAAAAAAGAACAAGAGGCAGTACCAACTGCCAGGGACCTAATCAATACAGACATTGGTAAGATGTCAGAACTAGAGTTCAGAATGGTGATTTTAAACATACTAGCTGGGCTTGAAAAAAGCATGGAAGATATTAGAGAAACCCTTTCTGGAGAAATAAAAGAACTAAATTCTAACCAAGTTGAAATCAAAAAGGCTATTAATGAGGTGCAATAAAAAATGGAGGCTCTAACTGCTAGGATAAATGAGGCAGAAGAAAGAATTAGTGATATAGAAGACCAAATGATGGAAAATAAAGAAGCTGAGAAAAAGAGAGATAAACAACTACTGGATCACGAGGGCAGAATTCGAGAGATAAGTGATAAGATGAAACAATATTAGAATAATTGGGATCCCAGAAGAAGAAGAAAGAGAGAGGGGGGCAGAAGGTGTACTGGAGCAAATTATAGCAGAGAACGTCCCTAATTTGGGGAAGGAATCAGGCATCAAAATCCAGGAGGCACAGAGAACCCCCCTCAAATTCAATAAAAATAGGTCAACACCCCAACATTTAATAGTAAAACTTATGAGTCTCAGAGACAAAGAGAAAATCCTGAAAGCAGCTTGGGAGAAGAGATCTGTAACCTACAATGGTAGAAATATTAGATTGGCAAAAGACCTATCCACAGAGACCTGGCAGGCCAGAAAGGACTGGCATGATATATTCAGAGCACTAAATGAGAAAAATATACAGCCAAGAATACTATATCCAGCTAGGGTGTCACTGGAAATAGAAGGACAGATAAAAATCTTCCAGGACAAAATAAAACTAAAGGAATTTGCAAACATGAAACGAGCCCTACAAGAAATACTGAAAGGGGTCCTCTAAGAAAAGAGAGAGCCTAAAAGTAACATAGACCAGAAAGGAACACAGACAATATACAGTAACAGTCACCTTACAGGCAATACAATGGCACTAAATTCATATCTTTCAATAGTTACCCTGAATGTAAATGGGCTAAATGCCCCAATCAAAAGACACAGGCTATGAGATTCGGTAAAAAAAAACAAGACCCATTGATATGCTGTCTGCAAGACACTCATTTTAGACCCAAAGGCACCTCCAGATTGAAAGTGAGGGGGTGGAAAACCATTTACCATGCTAATGGACACCAAAAGAAAGCTGGGGTGGCAATCCTTATATCAGATGAATTAGATTTTTTTTTAAAGATTTTATTTATTTATTTGAGAGAGAGAGAATGAGAGACAGAAAGCACGAGAGGGAAGAGGGTCAGAGGGAGAAGCAGACCCCCCGCTGAGCAGGGAGCCCAATGTGGGACTTGATCCCAGGACTCCAGGATCATGACCGGAGCCGAAGGCAGTCACTCAACGAACTGAGCCACCCAGGCACCCCACGAATTAGACTTTAAACCAAAGACTATAATAAGAGATGAGGAAGGACACTATATCATACTAAAAGGGTCTATCCAGCAAGAAGATCTAACAACTATAAATATCTATGCCCCTAACATGGGAGCAGCCAATTATATAAGCCAATTAATAACAAAAGCAAAGAAACACATCGACAACAATACAATAATAGTGGGGGACTTAAACACCCCCCTCACTGAAATGGACAGATCATCTAAACAAAACATCAACAAGGAAATAAAGACTTTAAATGACACACTGGAACAAATGGACTTCACAGATATATTCAGAACATTCCATCCCAAAGCAACAGAATACACATTCTTCTCTAGTGCCCATGGAACATTCTACAGAATAGATCACATCCTAGGTCACAAATCAGGTCTCAACCGGTACCAAAAGATTGGGATCATTCCCTGCCTATTTTCAGACCACAATGCTTTGAAACTAGAACTCAATCACACAGGAAAGTCGGAAAGAACTCAAATACATGGAGGCTAAAGAGCATCCTCCTAAAGAATGAATGGGTCAAGCAAGAAATTAAAGAAGAATTTTAAAAATTCATGGAAACAAATGAAAATGAAAACACAACTGTTCAAAATCTTTGGGATGCAGCAAAGGCAGACCTAAGAGGAAAGTATATAGCAATACAAGCCTTTCTCAAGAAACAAGAAAGGTCTCAAATACACAACCTAACCCTACACCCAAAGAGCTGGAGAAAGAACAGCAAATAAAGCCTAAACCCAGCAGGAGAAGAGAAATAATAAAGATCAGAGCAGAAATCAATGAAATAGAAACCAAAAGAACAGTAGAACAGATCAGCAAAACTAGGAGCTGGTTCTTTGAAAGAATTAATAAGATTGATAAACCCCTGGCCAGACTTATCAAAAAGAAAAGAGAAATGACCCAAATAAGTAAAATCATGAATGGAAGAGCAGAGATCACAACCAACACCAAAGAAATACAAACAATTATAAGAACATACTGTGAGCAACTCTATGCCAGTAAATTAGATAATCTGGAAGAAATGGATGCATTCCTAGAGATGTATCAACTACCAAAACTAAACCAGGAAGAAATAGAAAACCTGAACAGGCCCATAACCACTAAGGAAATTGAAGCAGTCATCAAAAATCTCCCAACAAGGGTCCAGGGCCAGATGGCTTCCCAGGGGAATTCTACCAAACATTTAAAGAAGAATTAATACCTATTCTTCTGAAACTGTTCCAAAAAATAGAAATGGAAGGAAAACTTCCAAACTCGTTTTATGAGGCCATCATTACCTTAATCTCCAAACCAGACAAAGACCCCATCAAAAAGGAGAATTACAGACCAATATCCTTGATGAACATGGATACAAAAGTTCTCACGAAAATACTAGCCAATAGGATACAACAGTACATTAAAAGGATTATTCACCACCACCAAGTGGGATTTATCCCTGGGCTGCAAGGTTGGTTCAACATCCACAAATCAATCAATGTGATACAATACATTAATCAAAGAAAGAACAAGAACCATATGATCCTCTCAATAAATGCAGAAAAAGCATTTGACAAAGTACAGCATCCTTTCTTGATCAAAACTCTTCAGAGTATAGGCATAGAGGGTACATACCTCAATGTCATAAAAGCCATCTATGAAAAACCCACAGTGAATATCATTCTCAATGGGGAAAAACTGAGAGCTTTCCCCCTAAGGTCAGCAACACGGCAGGGATGTCCACTCTCACCACTGCTATTCAACATAGTATTAGAAGTCCTAGCCATAGCAATCAGACAACAAAAGGAAATAAAAGGCATCCAAATCAGCAAAGAAGTCAAACTCTCACTGTTTGCAGATGATATGATACTTTATATGGAAAACCCAAAAGACTCCACCCCAAAACTGCTAGAACTCATATAGGAATTCAGTAAAGTGGCAGGATATACAATCAATGCACAGAAATCAGTGGCATTCCTATACACCAACAACAAGACAGAAGAAAGAGAAATTAAGGAGTCGATCCCATTTACAATTGCACCCAAAACCATAAGATACCTA
>NW_022591686.1:0-5648 GCF_004348235.1 Phoca vitulina
AGAAGGTAGCAAGATACAGAGGCTTCCATCCCCAGTTATTCAAGGGGCGCTTGGGGACAGTCTCTTCAAGGACTGGGTCTATTCGGAGACATAGTATTGACATTGTTCTTTGGCAAATGCCAGTTCTTTCAGACACAAGTAAATTATGTCTAATGTGCCACATATCTGTGGAAAGTGATTACAGTCTTAAAAGATCACTGTCATGGCCATCTGTTTCTGGTCATATCACAATATTTGAAGAGTTTACATAGTCAGGAAGGATGGAAGGTTCAGCAGGTATTGTTAGAATCCTTATAAATCAAAAACTCTTCAATTTCTTGACTCAGGGATATGAGGTCTGGGTCAGAGCATGCACCTGGAAAGATAGCACACCAGAGACAAGGGATTAGTCAGAGGTAGGGTCCTAGGGTCCCTTGGTCTTAGGAAAAAGAGATATTTAGCCAAAAGCTACTAAGAAGTGTATCTGAAAAGCCTGGGTGTTAGTGTCTCAAATGTGTGTGAGAGTCCCAGGAGAGTGGGAAACAATTCTCAAAAGAAAGGATACCAAGGCAGGATTCAGGGCTGACACAGCTAATGTTAAGTACCGAAGCTTTATTTATATGCATCCTATTATCTTGTCACTTAAAAACAAATTCCTGCTTTCTTCCGTTTTCTGTGATTGGATTTGGGGTCTGAAAGTGTTCAGTATAGGGTCCTAATCTCTTGTTGGACATTTTCCTGACACTAGAGCACAAAGAAAGGGATACTGGCTATAAAATACCTCTGAGTGGAATTATGGGAGCAGCAGGGGCAACAAGTCATCTTGGTCCTTTACCACCCATCGATCTCTTTCTACAGCCTCAGCAAATGTGTCTTGAAATAGCTGAACCCCACCCTTATCTTGGTTTTCTCCTTACGGTAGGCTTACTTCTATAGCTGGGGTAGTGAAACCATACCTGATACATGAACAGTGTGGGGGTCAAGGGCAGGTTGCCCCCAAATGTGCTACGTTGGCATATTGGTTATTTTAAATAAAAATTACTTAAAAAACGGCTGGTACAAGGACACTCAGACCCTCCTCTGTCCCCCTGAAAGCAGGAAACCGATCTCCTGTATGAAAACTGCCCTCCCTGTACTAGGAAGTAAAAAGAAACCCTTATCACCAGAGATAGGGACTTTAAAGCTGAGAAAGCTGTAAAAACAAACCTTGTTATTTTTTCTAATCTACTACCTCAGCCTAAATTCTGCTTAGAATTTCCTAATTCAGGCTTCCAAACACCTTTTTTCTTTACCCAATCAATTCCTCACAAATTTATTTTCTCATTGTCTAAACACTGCCTGCCTTGATCATTTCTTTAGGTCTCATTGTTGGGCCTCCCTGAGATTAATAAAACTTTGGGTATTTTATTCCTGTTAATTTGTTTCATGTAAATTTAATTCTTAGCCCAGATGGAAGACTGAATGGTAGAGAAAAAATTGTCCCTTCCCAGCAACAGAAAGAGGATGATTCTATTTTATCTACTTAGAGCCTTTATATGTATGTATATACATCACCCTCTAACTTATTTGTTGACTTATTTCATGGAAATAGGTCATGATGCTTTACCCAGGCATGTACCAGGCTGCAAATCCTTGGGAGCAAATACACAAACAAAATTTTGCTCCATTTAATGTCTTGTTGCCTCGATTTAGGACATACTCAAAGGGCAATTATTATCCTGGGTATGTCTCCTCTCTTCTGGAGCATTTCATCAAACAGCAATAGAAAAGGATGTATAAAGGAGGGGTTCCATCCAAACCATGCCAGCTGAATAAGAAACCACCCACCCATCTTTAAAGAGCCAACCTCTGACCTTCCAGATCTCTGGCATTATAGAATTCTAAATCATAGTGTTTCACTCAATCAATAGCTATAAATGTGCCAGGACTTCCAAGGGGCCCAGAGATTTTGCATTAAACCCCTCACACAAGGCTCCTCATTCCTTGGAACTTACTCTCTCAAATCCAGACAGATGAGAAGCAACTACACTCAAAAAAACCAATGGTAATAAGGACGGTTACCATATAATTTAGCAGTCAGACAGTGACACTTCTGAGAGTGAGCTTACTAATTATGGCAAGAGAGTAGCCATGAGCTAGGTTTGCCACAGGTACACCGGGCAGTGTGGTGACCCGGTGGTGTGCTGTGAAGACAGTGAACAGGGTGGTGGTGATGGATGGATGGTGCTACTTTGGCAAGGATGTCCAGAAAGGTCTTTAGGGGCAATGACACTTGACCTGAAGTCTGAATGACAAGACTGAGCCAGCCCTGTGAAGATCTGGGCCAGGGCTTCCCAGGCAGGAGGAGCTGCAAGTGCAAACGCTGTAAGCTGGGGAGGGACTGGTGGGAGGAAGAAGGAGGAGGCTGGTGTGGCTAGAGTGTGGAGAGCAAAGAGGAACTGAAAACAGAGCAGGAGTGCTGGGGCTGAGCCCGTGGCCCGTGTAGACCGAGTGCTTCAGGAAGCCATTCGGCAAGTGTGGAACTGCGGGGCAAAGGGTCAAGGTCTTTGTTTTGCTCATGAGAAATCCAAGGATCAGTGAGTGAGTGTAACTTTCTCAAGGTTGCATTAAGGAAGTGGAAGTGTTGACTCTTGGCCCCTGTGTCCATTCTAAGTACTATTTCCAACACAGCAAAGAGTCTACACGAAAGACCAAGTGTTATGAACAAAGGCAATTATAATGCCACATCAATCAAACTTTAACTGCTTCTGCCTCCTTGTCCTGAGATTGCTGATTGAATTATCATTACACTTCTAGCCCCAGTTTCCCATCACAGGCAGTACTTATTCATGACTGTGGTAGGCCCTTTTCTCACCCACCACTGCTGGGATCTTTTGGTCTCTCAGCCAAGGATACTGAGTTGCAGAAATATTTTTCAATCTAGAGTTCATTTTAACCCTAACTGGGATGTCAAGACTAGATCTCTCTCTTTTTTTAAAAGATTTTATTTATTTGAGAGAGAGAAAGAGCACAAGCAGGGGGAGTGGCAGAGGGAGAAGGAGAAGCAGGCTCCCCACTGAGCAGGGAGCCCAACGTGGAGCTCAGTCCCAGGACCCCAGGGCCATGACTTGAGCCGAAGGCAGATGCTTAACCGACTGAGCTACCCAGGTGCCCCAAGACTAGATATCTTTAACACTCACAGCTAATCAGAAATACATTAACAGGCAAGGGAACCCCACACTTGCCCCACATTAAAAAGCTAATTGGGCTGTTGCTTTTTCTCAAGGAATTAGGCCAAGTTCAGGGATAGCTGTGGTACTGATGGAGTTCCTATATGGTCCCTAAGTCATTACACGTGATGCTTTGTATTTTTATTTCTAGCCCTGGCACATACAACCCAGAGGTGAAACCACCCCCCAAAATCACCTGGCCAATGAAATTTGGATCTCCAGACTGGGCTCAGGTTCCATGTCTACAGAAAAGAACCCTAAGAGCTGAGGTAAAAAGACTGGAATTCTGTACAGCCTCTCTCTTGTACGTTCATATGTATCAAGGGTTCTTTTCCAGGAGTGTCTGAATGAGCTTCAGGAAGTCCTTGTTCCCCTGACAGCATATGTATGTGCAGTTTTGTGCAGATATGCATATGAGAATCTTTTTGGAGAGTTGCACAGTTTTGTTAGATTTTTAAAGGTGGGTATGACTGACAAAAGTCACATTTTCTTACTTAATCCTCAAATAATCTTCTGGTGCAGGAACAGGACAATTATACCTCGGTGATAGAGAAGGAAAATCAGGCTCTGATGGATTAAGTGACTTGTGCAAGTTGACAACTTGAATCTAGATCTTGTGACTCCTAAGCCAGTACTCTTTCCATACATCACTAGAGTATTAGATCAGCAGGGGGCTGTAGAGCATTCTGGTGAGAAAATGGATTCAGGAGACAGACTGCCTGGGTTCAAATACTAGCTCCCATATTGCTGGCTGTGTGATCTCAGGCAATTTTTCTAAGCCTCAATTTTCATTCTTTAAAATGGATATAATAGAATCAAGCTGATAAGGTTTTAAAGATCAAGCAAATATAGAAAAGCATTTAACATATTTCATGTAACATAATAAATGCTCCACCCATGTGAGCTATCATAATTCCAGAGGTGCTGTTTTTTAAGAGGAACCTTGGATTAATTCCACAACTATTTATTAAATGCCTAATGTATCAACATCATCATGCTAGACCTATGAGTAACAGTCAGGAATCAAACACATAATCTTTGTTGTTGAGAAGTTTACCAGTTATACTTAGAGATTTACCAAGTCCTAGCATGATAGCACAGTAAGATGACAGAGCGTAGCTGTACTTTGACAGAATCCTAAGGGTAGGCTCTTATGGGTGGGCTTCAGGTGGGCCACAACAGCGGTGATGTGCACTTCTATTCTGCACAGCCAGGAGGACAGGAGGCGGAGGGTTCTCATTAGAATATTTACCTAAACAATATTCCTTCATTGCAGTTGTCTAACAAGGACTTCAGAAAGCACTGGAACCGTGTGGCCTACCTAAGCCTGTTTTACAGTTGAGGAGCTGTGACTACCTTCACATGCTCCTCCTGACCATGGATCCAGGACTGAGGACAGAGCTGCTCTTCCCCCCTGCACTGCCCTGCTCTCTTGTCTGCCAGCATGGGGCCTAGGGAGGGAAGGGGCTCATAACTACTATGTGAGAACAGAAAGACTACATCAGACTATTCTGTGTCCACATGCTGGTTTGTCATATACATACATAGATGGGTCTGGGGTTCCTGCCCAGTGTTCAGTGGGGTGGCTCCATTTTACTGAAATAGTCATGGGTCTCTGTCCTCATGCTCTAATCCCCAGGTTCCAGTTTTATGTATTCTACCACTAGCCCTGAAAAGGGGGCTGTTGGCCTCTCCATATCAAGGATTGGATGACTACCTTGGGCTTATTCATGGGCTTACTACACAGGGAGGGTACTTACAGGCAGAGTAAAACATTTATATTTTAGAAACTCTTCCAGATTTCTGAGTTTCTGACATGCAATGGGCAGGTCAGGAATTTGTTCCTTTTCCCAGACTGATATTAAACTCACTGGATCAGAAATTCCCCACTTCCCATTACTTCATCTATGTCATTTGTGGGTCATCATATTAATTGAGTTCCTACCATGTGTCAGGAAGAGTGGCAAGGACTGGGAATATAGCAAGAATCAAAATAACCTTATCTCCTGGTCTGGAAGCTACAGAAGCATTGCCCTGCTATAGACGTATCCAGAATACCTGACTTCCTGGGACACACCCTCTAGGCCTTGGAAATGCTGTACTTTCTAGCACTTTCTAGCAACCCACAGAGAAACTCACTTTTACATTCTGGTATCTGAGCATGTGAAAAGAGGCAGAGAGCACAGCAGCCTGAAAAAGCAGAGGCCTGGTGGAGGTATATAAAAAGACAAGAGAGAAATGGCATGGAAAAATCCAAACTGAGCCTTGGCCTGTTGAAGCTGGGGGCTGGATCCCTGCTCCCTGCTCCTTGCTGGAGAGACGAAAGGTCTGGGGTCTGTGTGACTTACTAGCTCAAAGCAGTACCACCCCATCTCGGCTGCAGTCTAGCACAAAGGCCTGGGGCCCCGGGCTCTTCTACATAAGGTCTGAGCCTAGAAGGGCCTCATTATCTCTGTGAAA
>NW_022591687.1:0-5630 GCF_004348235.1 Phoca vitulina
CCATTGAGAATGATATTCGCTGTAGGTTTTTCATAGATGGCTTTTATTCATCAAACACTTTTACTGCTTCTAATGATATGATATATTTTTAAAATTTAAATTTTTATTTAATATTCAAACATTGAAGGTATTCTTAAAATCAGGAACAGTATAAAGTTGCTCACTATTATAATTTCTATTCAATATTACTTAAAGTGTCTCTATACATCTCAACAACCCTGTAAAAAATGGTTTTTTTTCAGTAGCTTATTCATAATAGCAGCAGCTTACTACTAGAAGTCAATCAATCAAGATTGCCTAACTTTTATTTCGAGAATATTTTAAGACATTGTTTAGTTTCAACTTAGTTTAATAAACAGAAAGATGATGGGTTTATAGCTAGGGAGATTCACTCTATTAAAGATGTCAATGGTCTCCAAATTAGACTATAAATTAAATATCATCAGTTAAAATCTGAAATATTATTTTGTGAAGATTTACCAGCCAATCCTAAAGTTCATATTCCAAGAGTAAAGAAACAAGAAATTTCCAATTTCTGTAATGGCAGAATTGATAATTCCAAAAGACTATTGAGAACAATTAGAATATTAATCAAAATGTACTTTAAAATTCTGCTTGGCATTATGCTTAAAGAAAGAAGCCAGACAATAGAGTATGTATACCGTATGATTCCATTTGTATGAAGTTCTAGAAAAGATGAAAGTAATCTATAGTGAGAAACTAGATTAGTATTGCTTGGGGCCAGAGACGAGGGTTGTTGAGTGTAGAGGAACATGTGGGAAGTTTTTATTATGACAATAATGTTTCATAGCTTGATTATGATGGTTGATATACAAGTATATACATTTGTTAGAATTAATCAAACTAGGGGGCGGAGCAAGATGGCGGAGGAGTAGGAGACCTGGATTTCGCCTCCTCTCAGGAATTCAGCTGGATAGGGATCAAACCATTCTGAACACCTACAAACTCAACAGGAGATCGAAGAAAAGAAGAGCAACAACTCTCTGAACAGAAAAGCGACCACTTTCTGGAAGGTAGGACGTGCGGAGAAGTGAATCCGAGGCGATATTCGGGAGGATAGACGGCGGGGGAGGGGCCTCCATCGGCTGCTTCTGGCAAGTGATAGAGCCACGGAGCACAAAGTCGGAACTTTTAGAAGTCTGCTCTGCTGAGGGACGTCACTCTGGTGGCGAAGTGGGGGGTGGAACCCTCGCGGGACAGTGTGGTCTCAGGACCCTCGGGGTCACAGAAAGACCGGGGGTGCCTGAGTGCGGCAGAGCTCCCAGGGATCGGAGCAGGGAAGCCGGCTGCAGAGACGGAGCCCAGGCGCGGGCTCTCAGCTCGGGGTTGCCATAAACCGTGATCCGCGGCACAGTTGGGCCACTGCTCCTCCAGCAGGGACCCAACAAGCGGCAGATCCGGGGAGACTCACCTTCTTCCCCCGGGAGGAGAGGTGCGGGAGTGCACCGCGGGGATCTGCTGGGTTTGGAGACTCCACCCGGGGTCGGGTGCCAGATAGAAAGGCGCGGTCACAGGCCGGGTTAGCGCGGAGTGCGGCCGGAGACCGGGGAGACGGGAGTGACTGACTGCTTTTCTCTGGGGGCTCACTGAGGAGCGGGACCCCGAGTTCTCGGCTCCGCCAGGGCGGAGACTGGGAGGCCACCATTTTCACTCTCCGCCTCCAAAGCTGTACGGAAGGCTTGCAGGGAACAAAAGCTCCCGAGAGCAAACCCGAGCAGATTACTTAGCCCGGACCGGCAAGGGCGGGGCAATTTTGCCTCCGGCAAAGACATTTGGGAACCACGGCAACAGGCCCCTCCCCCAGAAGATCAGCGAGAACAGCCAGCCAAGACCAAGTTTACCGATCAATGAGAACGGCAGAACTCCAGCGCTAGGGGAATACTGCACATAGAATTCATTGCTTTTTTACCATGATTCTTTACTCTTTCAAAGTTAATTATTTTTTTTAACTGTCTTTTTTTCTTTTTTCCTTTTTTCTTTTTTTTTGAATTTTTCTTTTTCCCTTTTTCAACCAACATCTTATCAATCCCTTTTTTAAAAAAAAAACATTTTTATTTTTCATTTTTAAAGTCATATTCTATCCCTTCATACTAGTTACCCGTATTTTTGGCATATATATATAAGTTGTTCTCTCTTTAAAATCTTGAGATAGTTTCTTCTAACAGATCAAAATATACTCTAAATCTCTAGTGTATGGTTTTTTTCTACTCCCCTGCCTGATCACATTCTCTCCCTTTTTTCTTTCTTTCTCTCTCTCTTTTTTTTAATCCTCTTCTTTCTTTTTTCAAACAACTTATCAAATCCTTTTTTAAAATTTTTTATAATTTCCATCTTTACAGTCATATTCCATCCCTTCATCATATCAACCCTTATTTTTGTACATATATAAGTTTTTCTTTCTTTAAAATTTTGGGAGGGACTTTCTTTTAACAGACCAAAATACACCCAAAATCTAGTGTGTGGCACTGATCTATAATCCAGCCTGATCATATTTGATCACATTCTGTTTTTGTTTTGTTTTGTTTTGTTCTGCTTTTGTTTGTTTTTATCTTTATCTTTTTCTTTTTTCTTTTTTTCTTTCCTTTTCTTTTTTCTCTCTTTCCCTTTCTTTTCCCACTGCTTCAGGTCTTTTCTGATTTGTTTAGAGTATATTTTCTGGGGACGTTGTTACCCTGCTACCATTTTGTTCTCTCATTAATCTATTCTCCTCTGCACAAAATGACAAGACGGAAAAAATCACCTCAACAAAAAGAACAAGAGGTAGTACTGACTGCCAGGGACCTACTCAATACAGACATTAGTACGATGTCAGATCTAGAGTTCAGAATCATCACTTTAAGGATACTAGCTGGGCTTGAAAAAAACATGGAAGTTATTAGAGAAACCCTTTCTGGAGAAGTAAAAGAACTAAAATCGAACCAAGTAGAAATCAAAAAGGCTATTAATGAGGTGCAATCAAATATGGGGGCGCTAACTGCTAGGATAAATGAGGCAGAAGAAAGAATCAGTGAGATAGAAGACCAAATGATGGAAAATAAAGAAGCTGAGAAAAAGAGAGATAAACAACTACTGGATCACGAGGGCAGAATTCGAGAGATAAACGATACCATAAGGCGAAACAACATTAGAATAATTGGGATCCCAGAAGAAGAAGAAAGAGAGAGAGGTGAAGAAGGTATAATGGAGCAAATTATAGCAGAGAACTTCCCTAATTTGGGGAAGGAAACAGGCATCAAAATCCAGGAAGCACAGAGAACCCCTCTCAAAATCAATAAAAATAGGTCAACACCACGACATCTAATAGTAAAACTTACGAGTCTCAGAGACAAAGAGAAAATCCTGAAAGCAGCTCGGGAGAAGAGCTATGTAACCTACAATGGTAGAAACATTAGATTGGCAACAGACTTATCCACAGAGACCTGGCAGGCCAGAAAGGACTGGCAGGACATATTCAGAGCACTAAATGAGAAAAATAGGCAGCCAAGAATACTATATCCAGCTAGGCTGTCATTGAAAATTGAAGGAGAGATAAAAAGCTTCCAGGACAAACAAAAACTAAAGGAATTTGCAAACACAAAACCAGCCCTACAAGAGATCTTGAAAGGGGTCCTCTAAGCAAAGAGAGAGCCTAAAAGCAACATAGACCAGAAAGGAACACAAACAATATACAGTAACACTCACTTTACAGGCAATACAATGGCACTGAACTCCTATCTTTCAATAGTTACCCTGAATGTAAATGGGCTAAATGCCCCAATCAAAAGACACAGGCTATCAGATTGGATTAAAAAACAAGACCCATCGATATGCTGTCTGCAAGAGACTCATTTTAGACCCAAAGACACCCCCAGATTGAAAGTGAGGGGGTGGAAAACCATTTACCATGCTAATGGACACCAAAAGAAAGCTGGGGTGGCAATCCTTATATCAGACAAATTCGATTTTAAACCAAAGACTGTAATAAGAGATGAGGAAGGACACTATATCCTACTTAAAGGGTCTATCCAACAAGAAGATCTAACAATTGTAAATATCTATGCCCCTAACATGGGAGCAGCCAATTATATAAGGCAATTAATAACAAAAGCAAAGAAACACATCGACAACAATACAATAACAGTGGGGGACTTTAACACCCCCCTCACTGAAATGGACAGATCGTCTAAGCAAAAGATCAACAAGGAAATAAAGACTTTAAATGACACACTGGACCAAATGGACTTCACAGACATATTCAGAACATTCCATCCCAAAGCAACGGAATACACATTCTTCTCTAGTGCCCATGGAACATTCTCCAGAATAGATCACATCCTAGGTCATAAATCAGGTCTCAACCGGTACCAGAAGATTGGGATCATCCCCTGCCTATTTTCAGACCACAATGCTTTGAAACTAGAACTCAATCACAAGAGGAAAGTCAGAAAGAACTCAAATACATGGAGGCTAAAGAGCATCTTACTGAAGAATGAATGCGTCAACCAGGAAATTAAAGAAGAATTAAAAAAATTCATGGAAACCAATGAAAATGAAAACACAACTGTTCAAAATCTTTGGGATGCAGCAAAGGCAGTCCTAAGAGCTAAGTATATAGCAATACAAGCCTTTCTCAAGAAACAAGAAAGGACTCAAGTACACAACCTAACCCTACACCTAAAGGAGCTGGAGAAAGAACAGCAAATAAAGCCTAAACCCAGCAGGAGAAGAGAAATCATAAAGATCAGAGCAGAAATCAATGAAATAGAAACCAAAAGAACAGTAGAACAGATCAACGAAACTAGGAGCCGGTTCTTTGTAAGAATTAACAAGATTGATAAACCCCCGGCCAGACTTATCAAAAAGAAAAGAGAAATGACCCAAACCAACAAAATCATGAATGAAAGAGGAGAGATCACAACCAACACCAAAGAAATACAAACAATTATAAGAACATATTATGAGCAACTCTATGCCAGCAAAGTAGATAATCTGGAAGAAATGGATGCATTCCTAGAGATGTATCAACTACCAAAACTGAACCAGGAAGAAATAGAAAACCTGAACAGACCTATAACCACTAAGGAAATTGAAGCAGTCATCAAAAATCTCCCAACAAACAAAAGCCCAGGGCCAGATGGCTTCCCAGGGGAATTCTACCGAATACTTAAGGAAGAATTAATACCTATTCTTCTGAAACTGTTCCAAAAAATAGAAATGGAAGGAAAACTTCCAAACTCATTTTATGAGGCCAGCATTACCTTGATCCCAAAACCAGACAAAGACCCCATCAAAAAGGAGAATTACAGACCAATATCCCTGATGAACATGGATGCAAAAATTCTCACCAAAACACTAGCCAATAGGATCCAACAGTACATTAAAAGGATTATTCACCACGACCAAGTCGGATTTATCCCTGGGCTGCAAGGTTGGTTCAACATCCGCAAATCAATCAATGTGATACAATACATTAACAAAAGAAAGAACAAGAATCACATGATCCTCTCAATAGATGCAGAAAAAGCATTTGACAAAGTACAGCATCCTTTCTTGATCAAAACTCTTCAGAGTATAGGGATAGAGGGTACATACCTCAATATCATAAAAGCCATCTATGAAAAACCTACAGC
>NW_022591688.1:0-5622 GCF_004348235.1 Phoca vitulina
TCTCTCATGAATAAATAAATAAAATCTTAAAAAAAAAGAACTCCCATTCCCCCACCCCTCCGGCCAGTAGGCTGAAATAGGACATCTATCAGACCTGTCAAGAGAACAAAACACTGGTATTAATTGATCAGACAACACTTTGGCTCAGGACATGTTCTATAAAAGGTCCATGCTATATACAATGGGGCACTCTCCTAAAGAAATAATCCTACCCTCAAAGAGTTTAAAAATCAGATAACTAAGGTCCAGGTTGAAAATGGTGGTGGCAGCTGGGTCCTGGGTTTCTGGGCTGCTAGGTCGGTCTGGGGCACAGCTGGGGCAGTCCATGTTGAGTGGCACCCACGGCAATGAGGAGGGCTCAGCTCAGATGTGGAAGGCCCTCTCCTACTTCATAGCACATCCCGGTGTGGGAGTGAGTATGATGAATGTCATCCTGAAGTCACATCACGGAGAGCACAGAGAACCCTGAGTTTGTCGCCTACCCCCATCTCTGCAACAGGTCCAAGCCCTTTCCCTGGGGAGATGGTAGTCACACTGTATTCCATAAGTCTCACATGAATCCACTTCCAACCACCTATGAAAATGAATAGAGAGAACCTGGACCACTACCCAGTGGGGACCACAGCACTAGTTTGGACCATGACTCTGCACGAGGACCAGAAAAGTATATGGGACCTCAAGCTCACCTTCTTTACTTGCGTCAAATGATGACCAGTATACTGATCTTCCATCTTGTGTTTATGGCAGGAGATGGCTTAAATAAATAACTTAGATTGGTCAATGAAAAAAAAAATTAAAATAATAAAAATTTTAAAAAACAAAAATCAGATAGCTAAAATAAATATGCGTTTTTTTTCTTTTAGAAATATAACATTTTGCAGAAGAAAGAAAAGGCCTATGACATGTTTGAAAAAATTAGAATAAACTTAAAACCAACATTCTGGCTCCTAAGCAGTTAGCAAGAAATGTTGGTTGAGAATATCCCTATATGAGAGACACCAAATCTACCCCTACCTCTTTTTTTTTTTAGACTTTATTTATTTATTTGAGAGACAGAGAGCACGAGCAGCATGGGGGAGGGAGGTGCAGACAAGCAGACTCCCCACTGAGCAAGGAGCCCGATGTGGGGCTCGATCCCAGGACCCTGGGATCATGACCTGAGCAGAAGACAGACGCTTAACTGACTGAGCCACCCAGGCAACTGTACCCCTTCCTCTTAGGAAGCTATCCAATTCCCTCAATAAGGAGCTGACTTGCTTACACAGACCAACGCAGCACACGTCACAGAGTGCCAGAGAGTGCCACTCAGAAGGAAAGACCCAGAACATTAACATAAGAGTAACCATGGAAACTGTGAGGTGAGGTTATATTTATTTTCTGTTTTGCACTTTTCTGCATTTTCTGTGTGAGAAATAAGATTCATTTGAAATAAAATTCATTTGAAAATTAGAGTAAAAAAATAAAGCTATAAAGAAATAAAGTACCATTCCTTGAGAAGAATTTGGTTCCTTTCCAGACCAAGCTTGAGAGGACAGCAGATCTAAGGGGAAAGACTTCTCGAGTGGCTCAAGTCTAACCGTGGGTCTCTCATCTATTATCTCCCATGCAGGGGAAAGAGACACACTCTACAAGAGAGGGCCCACATGCTAAAGAACCGTGCTTCCAAAGGTGAAGCTTCTCTTCACTCAGTCGCTTCCATGCCTTCAATCTGTACTGACTGGTACAGAAAGAGGAGGTACCAGGAATGTGGGTGGCTCCCTGAGCACAGCCCTAAAGTTTCTTTCTGTGTAACCCAGGGATCTGGGGTCCTGACTAACCAGAAGCTACAATGTTAGATCAGTTATTATTCCTTTCACCGGCTTTCTGGGGATTCATAAGTCAACCTACGAAAAGGTTAGGAAAACCTGGTATCCTTATCAAAGGAGAGTGTGCCCTTGGTCCAGCTCTAGGTGGAGTTGCCAGGCTGTCAAGTTTGCTTGAGGACCCAGCTGTGGGCACTCATCAATGGTATGAACATCATTCCTCAGCATGCAGGGTACAAACCACCCTCAGATCTCAAAGAGAAATCTTTTGTTTTCTTTGTCTTCATACCATTCTTGGACCAAAATGACAGGGGGAACCAAATTTGGGTGGAGGGCTCATTAGGCAAATCAGTGGTGACTCTGGTGCAAAATATCAGCACCAGGCTCTGGGACAGAGATCGTTCCACTGCATTCCCCTTTCCTAGGTGCTACCCAGTGTACATGTGTGTACCCAGTGAGGTCTGAGAGTGAGGTCAACGGAAGCTAAAATACCATCCTACTAAGCATTTCTTTGTGAGATCAAGAAGTGTGCTGGATAAGCCTCATTTCCCTTTTATTTCATGTGGTATTTGAAGCCAATTCTTAGCCTGACATGATTTAAAACAAAGTTGCCTAGACTAGTCCTGATGCCCACAGCCAGCCACAGCCACTGCCCATTTTCACGCCTGGGCCTTTGGGGCCACGCTTTTCAGATGGAAAGGACACAACTGTCATGGCTGCAGCAGTAACTAAAGGGGAGATTTCGTCTCCCAAGACTGATAAGAATTCAGCAAACACTGAGCAGACAATTTTGTAATGAAGATATAAATTAACAGGAGTAATAAGGTCAGTCTATTAAAATGATTCATTTCATTAAGAACTTGCCAAAGCTGGGTGGCATTCCCATTTACCTCCCCAGGAGCTCCCCTTCTAAAACCTAAATAATAAACATTATTTAGAGTTTTCATTTAAGATTTCTTCTCCACCTGATAGAAATCATTACTCTTAAGTCATTTTTAAAGATGAAAAGTTCAAAATTTTTCACATAGCAACAGAACAGCAGGGCAAAATTTTTTACATGGCAACAGAACAGTAGGGCAAACATGCCAAGATTAAAAATGACAGTGACAGCACATACAGAGAGGCAGCTCCAACCACTAATGGCCAAGGTGAGCAGCACACAGATAGAGAGGAATAAATTATGGATTTTAATAAATACCACACATCCTGCTTAACAACTGCTGTGGAATATACTCATTCCTGTTTAAAGACTCAATTTCTCCTTCATGCCAGACAAATGGTAATTCGTTAGAGCAATTTAAACAGATACCGATAAAGGAAGTTTTTGATTAAGGTCATGAATCTGGGCTGACAGGAAAGCGATGGTGTTTCAGGGAGAATAGCCTATTTAGGGAAGAATTAAACCTGGTGGAGGGGAAGGCGCTACTAGTGTGGTGCCTGCAAAAGGGCCTGGCAACTTCCAAAGCAACATGCTGTGGGAGGGCCAGGAGCCCACACTGGATACACAGCTAAGGACAAAAGGAAATGGTCTTGGAGTCTAGACTACAGTTTCCCTGAGAGAAACAACCAGAAAGAACAAAATGACCTCTATCTGCCCCTTTTTACTTCAAAAGGTTGTTATTTAGCAGCAAATTTCCAAGAGTTGATTTAGGCTTAAAAACGCCTTCAAACTACTCTTAAAATACTCAAAAGAACACATGATGCCACGGCGGCCATTACAACAACATCTCTTTTTTTCTTTACTCTGGTCACATGTCAATCTCTGACCTGGCAATGCACTTAACTTGTCAATAAAGTAAAATAAACAAACTGATTAAACTAAACAGATCTATTAATGAGTCATCACACTGATCTAGTAGAGAAAGCACAAATAAGGCCCAGAAAGACAGAAATAGTAACTACTATTTTTTTGTTTTTCTATGTGTACCCTAAAGAGCATTTTTCAATCATCTGTTCAACAGTACGTCCAGGTAGAAGTGGCTGAAGCAAAAGGAAATACATTTGCTTTAATGCAATGACTGGACTAGAAAAGCTGCATATAAATCTCAGCAGATACACAGCTTCTGGTGAGACAGTAAACTACCAGGGCACACTATCCAGGGGACGCCTAAGAAAAGCCAATTCAGGGGGCACCTGGGTGGCTCAGTCGGTTAAGCGTCTGCCTTCAGCTCAGGTCAGGATCCCAGGGTCCTGGAATCCAGCCCTGAGTCGGGCTCCCTGCTCAGCAGGGAGTCTGCTTTTCTCTCTCCCTCCGCCCCTCTACCCCTCCCCGCCAGCTCGCCAGCTCGTGTGCTCCTCTCCCAAATAAATAAAATCTTAAAAGAAAAAAAAGAAAGAAAAGCCAATTCAGAACAGAGATGATATAAATGCTAAGTACTTAATGAAATGATCTTCTGTAGAATGGAGGAGGGATAGGCAAAATGAAAGAGGTGAATCATTTTAAGCTTCTTGGAAAAGATACTACTATTGCCTTTTTTTTTTGTAAAGATTTTTTATTTATTTGACAGAGAGAGAGACAACGAACGAGAGAGGGAATACAAGCGGGGAGTGGGAGAGGGAGAGCCAAGCTTCCCGCTGAGCAGGGAGCCTGATGTGGGGCTCGATCCCAGGACCCTGGGATCATGACCTGAGCTGAAGGCAGACGCTTAACGACTGAGCCACCGAGGCGCCCCCTACTATTGCCTTCTATCAATTCAATTCAGTAAATATTTATTGAGCATTTATTCCACGCCAAGTATGGGATGAGGGGGAGTGGCACAGAGAGCAATCTTGCTGATGAAGACACCAGACTCCAACCTTCAGTTTTTATGACAACAAAAAAGCTAAAATAAGCTAAAACAGGGAAATCTAGCAGTGTTTATTTGCCATTGCCTCCTGCCTCATTTTCAGAAAAAGAAAAAGGACCAGGGGCGCCTGGGTGGCTCAGTGGGTTTAGTGTCCAACTCTTGATTTCAGCTCAGGTCATGATCTCAGGGTCATGAGATCGAGCCCCATGTCGGGCTCTCCGTGGAGCCTGCTTAAGAGTCTCTCTCTCAAATTAAGGAGTCAATCCCATTTACAATTGCATCCAAAACCATAAGATACCTAGGAATAAATCTAACCAAAGGGGCAAAGGATCTGTACTCAGAAAACTATAAAATACTCATGAAAGAAATTGAGGAAGACACAAAGAAATGGAAAAACGTTCCATGCTCATGGATTGGAAGAACAAATATTGTGAAGATGTCAACCCTACCCACAGCAATCTACACATTCAATGCAATCCCCATCAAAATACCATCCACTTTCTTCAAAGAAATGGAACAAATAATCCTAAAATTTGTATGGAACCAGAAAAGACCCCGCATAGCCAGAGGAATGTTGAAAAAGAAAAGCAAAGCTGGCGGCATCACAATTCCGGACTTCCAGCTCTACTACAAAGCTGTCATCATCAAGACAGTATGGTACTGGCACAGAAACAGACACATAGATCAATGGAACAGAATAGAGAGCCCAGAAATGGACCCTCAACTATATGGTCAACTAATCTTTGACAAAGCAGGAAAGAATGTCCAATGGAAAAAAGACAGTCTCTTCAACAAATGGTGTTGGGAAAATTGGACAGCCACATGCAGAAGAATGAAACTGGACCATTTCCTTACACCACACACAAAAATAGACTCAAAATGGTTGAAAGACCTAAATGTGAGGCAGGAGTCCATCAAAATCCTAAAGGAGAACACAGGCAGCAACCTCTTCGACCTCAGCCGCAGCAACTTCTTCCTAGAAACATTGCCAAAGGCAAGGGAAGCAAGGGCAAAAATGAACTATTGGGACTTCA
>NW_022591689.1:0-5615 GCF_004348235.1 Phoca vitulina
GTGGTTCCAGGTCGCTGGCCACGATGGAGTAGGAGACGCGGCCGTTGTGTCCCAGATCCGGGTCAAAGGCGCTGACTTGCGCAATGGAGGCGCCTGGAGGATTGTTCTCAGCCACGTGGATCAAATAGAAAGCCTGTTCGAAAACTGGCGCGTTGTCGTTGACATCGATGATGTTCAAGGTGACACTTCTGTTGGAGGAGAGAGGCGGATTTCCCCTATCTGTGACTGTGATTGTGATGTTGTATTCTGGAGTCTGTTCTCGATCTAGGGCTCCATCTGTGACCAACTTGTATGTATTTTTTGTATCTTGAACTATTTTAAATGGGAATTTTCCTTTTAGTTGGCAGAAAACTTCCCCATTAAATTCAGAATCTAGGTCATGTGTTTTGATCAGGGCAACAACAGTCCCCAGCTCAGCATCTTCTTGAATATGTTTAGATTCAGAATCCAGGGTTACCTCAGGGGCATTGTCATTTTCATCCAAAATATCTATTTGTATTTTACAGTGCGCAGTGTGTCGTCCACCATCCTTTGCTTCCACCCCAATTGTGTAGCTCTCTCTCTCTTCAAAGTCCAGTTCTCCACCAGTGGTGAGTTCCCCTGTTTTATTGTCCAGCTTGAACAGCTGTCTCACTACATTACCAATGTTGATGAAAGCATATGTGATCTCAGCATTGACCCCCTCGTCCAAGTCAGTGGCCATCACACTTAGTACAGAGGAGCCCACTGGTAGGTTCTCTCGAACACTGGCCCTGTACACATCCTGGGTGAACACTGGTGGGTTATCATTTGCATCCGCCACAACCACCCTTATCTGGGTAGTGCAGCTTCTAGATGGGTCCCCCCCATCCACAGCGGTGAGGACCAGGTGGTGGTAAGACTGCTCTTCCCTGTCCAGGGGAGTCTTCACTACCAGTTCTGGGTACCTACTGCCATCTGGGTTCTCCTTCTGAATCAAAGAAAAGTGCGGGTTTGGGTTGAGGTAGTATTGCTGCAGGGAATTGACACCTACATCTGAATCTTGCGCGGATTCCAGGGAAAAAGTGGCTCCAGTTAGGGCCAGTTCACTGATTTCCAATTCAGTGATATTTCGGCTAAAGGTCGGTGGGTTGTCATTGACATCCTGAATTACCACACTTATATGAAAGAAGTTCAAAGGCTTTTCAGCGACCATTTCGAATTCTAGAACACACGTTGACTTCTTGCCACAAACCTGCTCTCGGTCTATACGGTCGCTCACAAGTAAGTCCCCGTTCTCAGTACTCACTGTAAAGAATTTCTTCTGTGCACTAATCCGCAGGTTTCGGGTAGGCAAATCTCGCACGCCAAGCCCCAGATCCTTGGCGAGGTTCCCCACGAGTGAGCCCATGGCCAGCTCCTCAGGAATAGTGTAGCGGATCTGCTCCGAGAGCACCGGGCTGAACAAAGACAGCAAAAAGAGAAAGGGCATTCGTCTCCGCCCAGCCGGGCCCTTCTGTCCCAAGCGGTCTCCCATCCCACTTTCTGCGACTTTGCCTTTCTAATTCCGAAGAGCTAAATAATCCCAAGAATTCTCTGAGCAGGAGCAACTCCTTGATTTGTCTTGGCAGGCAGATTCTCTGACATATCTCGGCGGCAGAAAGAACCGGAGAGAGAGTGCCCAGTTAGCGCGGTTCCGCGGTGGGGCGGGCGATTCCTTTGCGTCGGGAGAAGCTGATACTACGCTCAGTACTAGCCAACAGCGGCACCCCGCGTCTCGGCTGCAGAACTGCAGTAGTGGTCACTAAATGAGCTCCAAATTAGGAGTGGGTTAAAAGAAAATTCTACCGTGTCCTGACACAGATACTTATTCTTCCCATTTTACAAGGATTTTAACATTTTAAATATTCACTGTATCGTCGATCTGGAGGTCATTTTATTTGAACTTGAACTTTATCCACCTATATCAAGTGATTTTTACTCTTCAAAGAGCAGAGGTAACTTGCTTGAAGATGTTTATTGGCATCGTCGTGGTTTTCGTTTCTATTTTAATAAAATGGTCATAATATTTTCTTCCCTGTGTTCCTCAGTAAAACTGAAGACCAAATGAAATGATATGTAGAAAATGACACAAATGAAAGTAGTGGTGGTGGTGATGGCAGAAAGTGTAATATGAAAATTCTTGAAATATCAGCTTGATATGTATGGTTATTCCACTCGTTTATTTTCTTCTAACTTATAAACATGACAAATCTCATAGCTTTTAGTTTTATCCTGTTTCACTTCCTTCTATATTATCATTATCACTTTACCCCCAAAATAGATAAGTAAGCAAAGAGATTGGTTGTCCTTATAAAAAAGAAGTACAGTAAGAAGCAAGAAACTCTCTTTTCCTTAGTTTCCAAATGTCTACTTTTAAATGACCATGATTTAAAAACTATCCACTGATTTTATTTTTTCCACACTACATTGCCACTGTCTTTAACTGTACTGTTTCTTCTCAAGCCACTGAGCAATGGTGAGTTATTTGAATTTTGGGGATGAAGTATGAGTCCTTATAATTATATATTCTAAAGAAAGTAATCTATATTGTCCCCAGGTTACTAACAGATCATCACCCCTTTGTTACTGACATTCTTCCCATGTCAATTTTCATGTTTCTGATAGGTGTCTTACAGGTTTTTTTTTTAAAGATTTTATTTATTTGTGAGAGAGAGACACAGAGTGCACAAACGGGGGGGCAGTAGGCAGAGGGAGAAGCAGTAGGCAGATGCTTAACCGACTGAGCCACCCAGGTGTCCCAGTGACTTAAAGTTTTAATTCCATTTCCAAACTAGAAATCTTCATAAAGAAACTTTTTTTAACCTATACAATACATTGTAATTCTAAAACTTAGCAGGTGTGTAGCAATGTTGAACCCATAGTGTAATAGTATTAGACATCTTAAACTACTCATTGTATTTAGGATTCTAGAAAGAAACTCACTGACATCTCTACTTCATACAAACATAAAAAACATAGACTTAAGACCTCTCTCCAAAACATGACTGAACAAGTGCTTTTCCAACATGGTGTGAACACTTAAATTAGTACAGGAGAGTTATCTTTTCAGAGCACATATGAAACTAAAGATCCAAATATTTAAATGATTATACAGTATATATAGTATATACACTCAGAATGTTGTATCAAGCATTTCATTACATAAAGTCTATTGAAGTTTATAGAGTTTAAGAGGTATTTTCCATTGCATGAAAAAATTAACTTGGGAAATATATCCAAAATGTATAACCTTTTCTTTAAAATGTAATGAAAAAATAATATTTGTTATAAAATATAATGGAAAAGTGAGTTTTCAAGTAGGAGGGAATGTTATCAGTCTCCATCATACAGATTCTCATTACTCTTTGGATGCATTCACTATTCAGTGAATCTGCACAATTTAAACTGCAATCAGAATTATCTGTATATAAATATACTTGGATCCCCTTCAATATATAAATATTGGATCCCCTTGAAGTAATTATTTAAAAAACAAAAACCAAGTGCTCATAGGTTCCCACATGTAACAATAAACCATTTGTTTGGTCAGGTAATGTAGCCTACCATCCCATCATAGTATTTTATTGCTATTTCTCCCACTTAGTCACACTTTGCAGCTGATGAAGTTGTTGAAAGTACAATATTTGAAAGATTGAAAATCTTAAGGAGAAGCATCTGAAAATCATCTTCAGTAAATCAGATGCGAAAAACAAAGAGGGCAGTTCTTCCATTACACAACACACACTCAAGAATTTGAGACCCATAGACCTGCATTTCATTATGAAAAATTATTAATTTAAGAAAAGCATATCCCTGGGGCGCCTGGGTGGCTCAGTTGTTAAGCATCTGCCTTCAGCTCAGGTCATGATGCCAAGGTCCTGGGATCAAGCCCCGCATCGGGCTCCCTGCTCAGTGGGAAGCCTGCTTCTCCCTCTCCCACTCCCCCTGCTTGTGTTCTGTCTCTCTCTGTCAAATAAATAAATAAAAAATCTTAAAAAAAAAAAAAGAAAGAAAAGCATATTCCTGAGAAATGAATTTTAAAATTTCAAACAATTTTTATGTTGATTTTCCAAGTACAAATCTTAGACTCTAGCAATAAAGCAGAATTGTACCAACACATGCATAGGTGCAAACATTCAAATAGATACTGATTCCGGAAAGTGAAGAAGTTATCTGCAACGAGAAGTGCCAAGTGTAGGGCATATTTGTATTTAATGAATGTAGCAGAATCTAATTTTTTGGAGATTTTAAACTGCATCACAGAATAAAGTACAGTTTTTTAAGATTTATTTATTTATTTTTAGAGAGAGAGAGCTTGTGGGGGTGGGGGTGTGAGGGGCAGAGGGATAGGGAGAGAAATCTCAAGCAGACTCCCCGCTGAGGCAGGAGACCCATGCGGGACTCCATCCCACGACCCCAAGGACCATGACCTGAGCCCAAATCAAGAGTCCCACACTTAACTGACTGAGCCACCTGGGTGCCCCAAATAAAGAACACTGATTTCTTATCTCAACAAATATGCATGTCTAGTAATTACATAGGTTAACCCAAAGTTCCCAGACTTGAGAATGTCACAGACTATAAATTTAATCTGTTTTTCTGATTTTTATCATGTAGAAGTTTTCTATATTCTTGCACTGATTCATTAAAATACTGTAAATTATTTCCTTACGCAAACAGCAGGTATACTAAAATATCAGTGCTGCATACCATCCTTTCCAAAACATATTCACCATTGGCGTTTACACAAATATCCAAAATAGAACATTATATCTCAAACAACTTGTACTAATCAAACAACTCTTCTATTAACATAGTAACAGTTCTAGTATAAGATAGTCTTTGGGTAAAGTGATTATGTTTAACTACTTTCTTTTTTTTTTTTTTTTTTTTTAAATTTTTTTTTTGTTATGTTAATCCCCATACATTACATCATTAGTTTTAGATATAGTGTTCCATGATTCATTGTTTGTGCATAACACCCAGTGCTCCATGCAGAACGTGCCCTCCTCAATACCCATCACCAGGCTAACCCATCCTCCCAACCCCCTCCCCTCTAGAACCCTCAGTTTGTTTTTCAGAGTCCATCGTCTCTCATGGTTCTTCTCCCCCTCCAATTTCCCCCCCTTCATTCTTCCCCTCCTGCTATATTCTTCTTCTTTTTTTCTTTCTTAACATATATTGCATTATTTGTTTCAGAGGTACAGATCTGAGATTCAACAGTCTTGTTTAACTACTTTCTTTTAAGCCTATGAGATCAGCTAGATTGTCTAAAAATTTCACGTATTGAGAAAAGAAGACATTAAACACAAAATATAACTTGAAAACAAATGGAGACACCATCATCCAATTAAATCAAGTTAATCTCTAAATGAAACATACAATGATTCAGTATTTACATGATTAACCAATTTTGAATGTGGTAGAGAAATGATTAAGGAAACAAATGAAAAAAGCTACAAGCAACCATACTGAAAAAGAAATCTCACCTGAACAACTCCTAGTTCTTCATTTACATTTATCTTCTCATATATCAGAAGAGGCTCGCTTTTCCCACAGCTCTCCTGACTGATGAGCGTGTCCGCGTAGTTGGGCTGGGGGAAGATCACGTGACT
>NW_022591690.1:0-5613 GCF_004348235.1 Phoca vitulina
TTCAGAGAAAACTGGAAATGACCTTGCTGTAGTTTCCAGTCTCCAGGGCCCATTTCTAGGCAGGAGAATGACCAGAAAATATAGGTGCATGCAACCCTTCACATTCTCCTTCTTGCTTTCAGACCCAGGCTCCATTTTTCTGTTCTCAACTCTCCCAGTCAGTCTCTTTATTTATTTTAGAGGTTTCTTTATTTATTTGAGAGCGAGAGAGAGGGCACAGCAGGGAGAAGTAGAGGGAGAGAGAGAGTCTTAAGTAGACTCTGCGCTCAGTGTGGAACTCTATGCGGGGCTAGAGCTCAGGACCCTGAGATCATGACCTGAGCCGAAGGCAGAGGTTTAACTGCCTGAGACACCCGGGTGCCCCTCAGGACCCTGACATTAGGAGCAGAGCCAAACCAATAGTCAGACCCCCAACCAACTCTGTCCCCCACGCATCCCCCAGCATTCTCTTTAATATGAAAATAAAGTTATTACATTTCCTGAAAAGGATGTATTTATCTACCTTGAGGTATTTGCACATGGGCCTTTTGATTTTTACACCCTTCAGAATTAACTGATGTCATGGGGAGTCTTAGAGGAATCCAGAGACAAAGGATGGCCTGCATATTTTAAGATATGTCATTATTTTTCTTATGGTCCAATTCCTTGGACAGAGGATTCACCATAGAACCATTTTTCTATGCTACTTAAAGCCCAGGGCTGAAGTGTTTATTCAGACATGCACAAAACCATCAGCAATATCTTGTTCTCACTCCCTGGTAGACCCCTGGGGACACGGGGGACTGTGGTTCTGGCTGGGATGTCAGGGCAAAAAGGAGGGGGCTGCATGCTCCCCCCCCACCCAGTGCTTCCAGACACCTGAAAACCGCACAGTTGTAGGTCTTGTGTCTGCAGAGATAAAAAATTGACAGATTTCTTGTCACTCAGCAGGACCTGGACTCCTGATTCAGTGAATGGTGAACAGATTTGCTCTCACATGAGCCCTCCTGGCCTAAATAAGTCCTTTTCCAGTAAAAATCTTTGAGATCCTTACCTCTAAATGCAGGGTCAGGACCCTGGAAGTATATAAAGAGAATCCCCATGGAGAAACATCCCTCAGGGTATTTCAAAGTCATAAGAGGGACAGGGGTCAGCGTTGTTTATAGCAGCAATGTGCACAATAGCCAAACTGTGGAAAGAGCCAAGATGTCCATCGACCAATGAATGGATAAAGAAGAGGTGGTATATATATACAATGGAATATTATGCAGCCATCAAGAGGAATGAAATCTTGCCATTTGCAATGACGTGGATGGAACTGGAGGTGTTATGCTGAGCGAAATAAGTCAGTCATGTGTTTACATGTATCATATGACCTCACTGATATGAGGAATTCTTAATCTCAGGAAACAAACTGAGGGTTGCTGGAGTGGTGGGTGGGGTGGGAGGGATGGGGTGACTGGGTGATGGACATTGGGGAGGGTATGTGCTATGGTGAGCGCTGTGAATTGTGTAAGACTGTTGAATCACAGACCTGTACCTCTGAAACCAATAATACAATATATGTTAAAAAATAAAGAAGAAGAAGAAGAAGATAGCAGAAGGGGAAGAATGAAGGGGGGGAAATTGGAGGAGGAGATAAACCACAAGAGACGATGGACTCTGAAAAACAAATTGAGGGTTCTAGAGGAGAGGGGGGTGGGAGGATGGGTTAGCCTGGTGATGGGTATTAAAGAGGGCACGTTCTGCATGGAGCACTGGGTGTTACAGGCAAATAATGAATCATGGAACACTACATCAAAACCTAATGATGTAATGTATGGTGATAAACATAACATAATGAAAAAAAGAGGGACATAATGAAAAAAAAAAATCAGGTAGCCTCAGTTTTGGACACACACACACACACACGCACATGCACACACTCACACACACACACACCCCTGTCCTCCTTCTGAGTGAATAGTGTGTCTGGGACCATGGAGATTCCAAGCTTCTCTGTCCTTACGGAAGTCAGGGTCACCTGTGCTCACCCAGCCATCCTCAGTGTCACAATTTCCAGAAGACAGAATCCTCCTCAAGGGGAAAACTGGAGACATCTAGTGTGACTGGGGTCCTGTCCCCAGGGCAGCCAGGATGGGCTCTGAACACCTGCTGTCCTGGGATGAGGCTGAAGCTCAGGAATCCCAGGGGGGAGTCCCTGTCCCCATGGGCAGCTCAGCCCCCGACCATTTATGGGATCCAGTCAGTGGCTGAGGCTGATCAGTATGTTGATTCTGGGACCCCAGCCTCAGAACTCAAAACCCTCGTGGATAAGTGACACATGTTCCCTGTGTTTTCAGGGCTGGGCTGTCACTCTTTAGTCACTCCCCAGTGACACTTCCAGCCAGGCTGCACTCTGATGGAAAGTCTTCTGTCCCAACCCAGGGCCACAGGGCCTGTGACCTCAGGGACACACTCCCCATTACCTCCACTTCTCTCCCCCTCAGCTTTGGGATATTTGACAGAATCTTCTGTGTCCAGTAGGTTTGGGGTAGTAAAATCCATTCCTGTAGTCATTGGGCACTGCATGAATAACGCTTCCATCCTAAACGTGAGGGACACAGTTGTAGGGACTAGAGCTGTGTCCAACCCAGATAGTGGTCTGACCCCAAATTCTTTGTCCTAGAAGTTCTGTCTGTGTTTGGCAATTTTGTCAGCAGGATGGTTCTGAGTTCATAGGAACAGGCCCCTCAAGGGGTTTCACTGGGCACCATGTTGACCTTTCCTACGTGGGAGACCAGACACATGGTACAAATAAGTGATTTTAGAAAAAGTATATAAAACCCTATTCTCCCTTACAGACCAATATCCCTGATGAACATGGATGCAAAAATTCTCACTAAAATACTAGCCAGTAGGATCCAACAGTACATTAAAAGGATTATTCACCACGACCAAGTGGGATTTATCCCTGGGCTGCAAGGTTGGTTCAACATCCGCAAATCAATCAATGTGATACAATACATTAACAACAGAAAGAACAAGAATCATATGATCCTCTCAATAGATGCAGAAAAAGCATTTGACAAAGTACAGCATCCTTTCTTGATCAAAACGCTTCAGAGTATAGGGATAGAGGGTACATACCTCAATATCATAAAAGCCATCTATGAAAAACCTACAGCAAATACCATTCTCAATGGGGAAAAACTGAGAGCTTTCCCCCTAAAGTCAGGAACACGACAGGGATGTCCACTATCACCACTGCTATTCAACATAGTATTGGAAGTCCTAGCCACAGCAATCAGACAACAAAAAGAAATCAAAGGCATCCAAATCGGCAAAGAAGAAGTCAAACTCTCACTCTTTGCAAATGATATGATACTTTATGTGGAAAATCCCAAAGACTCCACGCCAAAACTGCTAGAACTCATACAGGAATTCATTCAAGTGGCAGGATATAAAATCAATGCACAGAAGTCAGTGGCATTCCTATACACCAACAACAAGACAGAAGAAAGAGAAATTAAGGAGTCGATCCCATTTACAATTGCACCCAAAACCATAAGATACCTAGGAATAAATCTAACCAAAGAGGCAAAGGATCTGTACTCAGAAAACTATAAAATACTCATGAAAGAAATTGAGGAAGACACAAAGAAATGGAAAAACGTTCCATGCTCATGGATTGGAAGAACAAATATTGTGAAGATGTCAATCCTACCTAGAGCAATCTACACATTCAATGCAATCCCCATCAAAATACCATCCACTTTTTTCAAAGAAATGAAACAAATAATCCTAAAATTTGTATGGAACCAGAAAAGACCCCGCATAGCCAGAGGAATGTTGAAAAAGAAAAGCAAAGCTGGCGGCATCACAATTCCGGACTTCCAGGTCTACTACAAAGCTGTCATCATCAAGACAGTATGGTACTGGCACAAAAACAGACACATAGATCAATGGAACAGAATAGAGAGCCCAGAAATGGACCCTCAACTATATGGTCAACTAATCTTTGACAAAGCAGGAAAGAATGTCCAATGGCAAAAAGACAGTCTCTTCAACAAATGGTGTCGGGAAAATTGGACAGCCACATGCAAAAGAATGAAACTGGACCATTTCCTTACACCACACACAAAAATAGACTTCAAATGGTTGAAAGACATCAATGTGAGACAGGAGTCCATCAAAATCCTAAAGGAGAACACAGGCAGCAACCTCTTCGACCTCAGCCGCAGCAACTTCTTCCTAGAAACATCGCCAAAGGCAAGGGAAGCAAGGGCAAAAATGAACTATTGGGACTTCATCAAGATAAAAAGCTTTTGCAAAGCAAAGGAAACAGTCAACAAAACCAAAAGACAACTGACAGAATGGGAGAAGATATTTGCAAAAGACATATCAGATAAAGGGCTAGTATCCAAAATCTATAAAGAACTCATCAAACTCAACACCCAAAGAACAAAGAATCCAATCAAGAAATGGGCAGAAGACATGAACAGACATTTTTCCAAAGAAGACATCCAAATGGCCAACAGACACATGAAAAAGTGTTCAATATCGCTCGGCATCAGGGAAATCCAAATCAAAACCTCAATGAGATACCACCTCACACCAGTCAGAATGGCTAAAATTAACAAGTCAGGAAATGACAGATGTTGGCGGGGATGCGGAGAAAGGGGAACCCTCCTACACTGTTGGTGGGAATGCAAGCTGGTGCAGCCACTCTGGAAAACAGTATGGAGGTTCCTCAAAAAGTTGAAAATAGAGCTACCATATGATCCAGCAATTGCACTACTGGGTATTTACCCCAAAGATACAAAAGTAGGTACCCGAAAGGGTACGTGCACCCCGATGTTTATAGCAGCAATGTCCACAATAGCCAAACTGTGGAAAGAGCCAAGATGTCCATCGACAGATGAATGGATAAAGAAGAAGTGGTATATATATACAATGGAATATTATGCAGCCATCAAAAGGAATGAGATCTTGCCATTTGCAACGACGTGGATGGAACTGGAGGGTATTATGCTGAGCGAAATAAGTCAAACAGAGAAAGACATGTATCATATGACCTCACTGATAGGAGGAATTCTTAATCTCAGGAAACAAACTTAGAGTTGCTGGAGTGGGGGGTGGGATGGGAGGGATGGGGTGACTGGATGATGGACACTGGGGAGGGTATGTGCTCTGGTAAGCGCTGTGAATTGTGCAAGACTGTTGAATCTCAGATCTGTACCTCTGAAACAAATAATGCAATATATGTTAAGAAAGAAAAAAAGAAGAAGAATGTAGCAGGAGGGGAAGAATGAAGGGGGGGAAATCGGAGGGGTAGATGAACCATGAGAGACGATGGACTCTGAAAAACAAACTGAGGGTTCTTGAGGGGAGGGGGGTGGGAGGATGGGTTAGCCTGGTGATGGGTATTGAGGAGGGCAGAGGGGCTCGATCCCAGGACCCTGGGATCAGGACCTGAAGAGAAAGCAGACGCTTAACCGACTGAACCACCCAGGTGTCCCAGTAACTGGATCAATCTTGCAGGTTCTCTGTGCTTGTCCAGCTTCCTCATGCCCTCAGTCAGTCATTCTGGCACATTCTGCAGTTTCCTCAGACAGCTCCCCTCTGGAGGGGCAGGGGCTCTGTGCTGGGAAC
>NW_022591691.1:0-5611 GCF_004348235.1 Phoca vitulina
CATATGTGGAATATAAGGAATAGCACAGATGATCATAAGGGAAGGGAAGGGAAACAGAATGGGAAGTCATCAGAGAGGGAGAAAGACTATGAGAGACTCTTAACTCTAGGAAACAAACTGAGGCTTGCTGCAGGAGAGGTGGGTGGGGGATGGGATAACTGGGTGATGGGCATTAAGGAGGGCATGTGACGTGATGAGCACCGGGTGTTATACAAAACTGATAAATTACTGAATTCTACATCTAAAACTAATAATGTACTTTATGTTGGCTAAATGATTTTAAATAAAATAAAAAACGAATTACTGCCTATTCCCCCAAATAATCCAAGTTTGTTTGGTTATTCTTGGTTGGGAGAAGAATGGTTGTACGAGAAAAACAGGGTAGTGGGAGGGAACAGAGGTCATTAGAAGTCATCCCATTTAGGAATTTAAGGGAAAAATGGCTTGCTCATTCCAAGGAAGATGGTTGTGCTTCTGAGTGGCTTCACACTTTGCTTTTCTTCTGGGAGCCCATTAGCCTCAGATTTACTGTGGGGAGAAGATGTACTGGCCCCCAGTCAGCAAAGATAAGAGGTTTCCTGGAGAGAAATAAACAAAAAAGACAGGAAGCAATGAAGAGGGCCAGAGAAAGAATAGGAGAAAATGCTGTCCTAGCAGCAGTAAATAAATCATTTGCTAAAAAGGATATTTGGCTAAATTGCCTCCCAGTGTCTATTCCCACTGGACATTTTTGGTTAGCAAATGCAAAGCATCAAGAAAAGAGTTCAGATGCTGGGACTGTGTTTCCTTGAGAATATGGAGGTTGCAAGGGAGAAGCCATGTTGCCAAAGTGCATGGGGGCTCCATTCATAACTACCAACTTCCAAGCTGTATGACTTTGAGCTAGAAATAAATCCAGAGGTTGCCCTTTGTCATCTGTAATACAGAGATGATGTGGGGTGAAATCACATGACGCCTGGCTCATTGTGCTAGTTCCCTTAACCATTTCTTCTCATAACATATAAAAGGAACAAAACACAACAAGTTCCTTTTTCAGCATGGTCTACCATATTTTCATAAAAGACTTACTAATGATTAGGGCTAATTAGGAGGTTTAAAAAGGGCAGCTGAAACCCTGAAGCTCGGGACTTGGAGCCTGGGTTTCCAAGGCCAATGTTTGAGTCTTGCCTCCTGAATGTTATTAACCTGTGTCAGCTTGCTCAGATTGCCTGGCTCTCTAAATATCAATTTCCTAATCTATAAACTGAGGAAAAGGACAGCCATTTAAAAAGATTGTTGTGACTTTTAAATGATGGATATAAATTTGTTTTATAAGCTATAAAGCCCTGTACCAAAAAGTAGTGTGTGAGTATTCTGTGTTGTTTGATGTGATGGTCGCTCAGGCACAGTCATAAGAGAAGGCACAAGAGAGTCTCAGGAAAACAAAGTTTATTGCACGCAAAGGTCCTAGAAATAGGAGAAACAGCACATCACATGGGGCCACATAGGGAAGAACCAGTGTATTCAGGAGGCAGAGGATCAGGAGTGAGGGACAAGACTAGGCACGGACTTTATTGCCGTTTTCACAGGAAAGGCAAGCTAGGGCAGGGTAAACATTTTAGGATTAGCTAGTTTGAATACTTTCAGAGCGTTATAATCTGAATGGGGCAGGGAGTCCCTAGTTACCTGGTACCAGAAGAGAAATACTGTTTTCTGGGGTGTACAGACCCAGACAGAGAAGATATGGCTTTAGATTGGTTAGTTTGCATATCAAAACCATGCTCCTAGATGAGCCCTTTGCTCTAAGAATTGGCTAGTCCCTGGAGGGGTAGGCTCTTCCCAGGCAGAAAAGTTTTTAAGATGTGAAAACATCATAAAATACAGAGAAAAAAAAGTGTGTGTGTGTGTGCATGCACACACATATGTCTGGGGCACCATAGAGTTTACAGAGGACATTGGCAATGCTTGCAATACCTCTGTGATTCAGGTATAAAATGATGGTGCCCATTTTATAGATGAGGATCAGATTAAATATGACTACTAATTATGGAGAAAGAATGGAAATTGCAGATGGTCCAAATCGATCTACCTGGATAGTGTCAATCAAAGTCACTAAGCTAAATGTTAGGACTGAAAATGCTTGATTTGGTGGACCTGAAACCAAAGGAAAGGAGAATTTTCCAAGTAAAACCATTCATACTTCCAAACATTGTTATTCCGTGTTCTTCCCTACTCACTCACTCTCCCTCCCAAAGACAAAAGATGAAGTTAAGACTTATGTCCTTCATACCTGAACGACATCCCTGTAGATCTCAGTTTTATCCTCAATGCCTGGTCCACAGCTGGTCCATACAATACATTCAGTAAGTATTGGCTGAATGAATGAAGCATTGGCTGAACATTGAAATAACTCACCCATAGTCTGGTTCCAGCCACCAATCTGTCAATTCTAGGATCTTGGACTAGACACTAGAGGAAACAGACAAAATACTCGTTTGTTTTTCTAAGGGTGCTAACAAATGTTGGCATCTGGGGATTCAGACAAAACATAGATAAATCTTTTGTCCTGTTCAAACTCTGACTCTATGACTCCATTTCTTTTCTTTTTTGACATTCAGGTTTTAGAAAAGTTCATTGCTTACAAAGCAAAGAGCACAGAGAACTTAAATAAAATCTCTAGTTCCTTCAACTTACTATTGTATCTCCTCTGCTTGAGATGATGTCTTTCTTTTTTCTCTTCTCCTCTCTTCTTTCTTACACCTTCCTTCTCTCACATTTGCCTTTCCTTCTCCTTGTCCTCACTTTGACACTGATTCTTATTGCAAAATGGAAATAATTGAGATTTTGTCTATTAAGAATATTAAGACTTCATGAGGATTAAATTAGGTAATATGTGTAATGAGTTTATCACAATTGCCACATATTAAGAGCTCAAGAAGTGGTTTGTCATTATCTCCGTTACATTTAACACAACAACCTTAGTAGGTAAAGAAGTGACTCACCCAAGGCCAATTACTAAAATTGAGATCTGTGTATAGGTCTTCTGATTACAGAGTCTATAATGACCCATCTTCCCAGCCTGGAAGAGAAGACAGAGAGGTGCATGGGACTGAGCTTGCCCTCTGAGACAGGTAGAAAAGTTGCTGGAAGGAACCAACCGAACCATGTAAGGTACAGCCCGTTGTCATGGGGAAGGCCCAGTACAACTACTACTTACAATAGAAGTGGACAATGGACCACAGAGAGCCAGGCTGTAGGAAGTATCAGTACTAGGTTACACTCAAGTCAGAGGGATGTCCACAGGCTAGAACATTCAGAGATACAAGTCTGCAAGAAAGGAGAGGCAACAGCAAGTCTGGACTGCATTCACTGCCAAGAATTGGAGCCAAAAACTTGGGGAAAGAGAACAAAGCCGAATGAAGTTCTATCATATAGACAGGCTCCCCAAGGGTGAGGATCAGGAGGAAGTGTGAACTATTAATAAAAGATATATTTTATTGACCTTCTGGTTTTTTTCAGGCGCCTTATATTGTGGTTTAATTTATTTCTGGCATCATCTCTTTACAGTAGGTGTAATTATTTCTGATAGCCAAAGATACTTAGACTCGAAGAAGGTAAATAATTTCTCTTAAATTGTCAATGAGTATATGAGAGCTAGAAATTCCAGATGGCTTCCCAGAGTAATTCCACCAAACATTTAAAGTAGAACTAATAACTATTCTTCTGAAGCTGCTTCAAAAAATAGAAATGGAAGGAAAACTTCCAAACTCGTTCTATGAGGCCAGCATTACCTTGATCCCAAAACCAAACAAAGACCCCATCAAAAAGGATAATTACAGACCAATATCCCTGATGAACATGGATGCCAAAATTCTCACCAAGATACTAGCCAATAGGATCCAACAGTACATTAAAAGGATTATTCACCACGACCAAATGGGATTTATTCCTGGGCTTCAAAGTGGTGCAACATTTGCAAATCAATAAAAGTGATACATAACATTAATAAAAGAAAGGACAAGAACCATATGATCCTCTCAATTGATGCAGAAAAAGCATTTCACAAAATACAGCATCCTTTCTTTATTAAAACTCTGCACAGTGTAGGGATAGAGGTAACATACCTCAATATCATAAAAGCCATCTACGAAAAGCCCACAGCGGATATCATCCTCAGTGGGGAAAAACTGAGAGCTTTTCCCCTAAGGTCAGGAACACGACCACTATTGTTCAACATAGTACTAGAAATCCTAGTCTCAGCAATCAGACAACAAAAAGAAATAAAAGGCATTCAAATTGGCAAAGAAGTCAAACTCTCACTCTTCGTAGATGACATGATTCTTTATGTGGAAAACCCGAAAGACTCTACCCCAAAATTGCTAGAACTCATATAGGAATTCAGCAAAGTGGCAGGATATAAAATCAATGCACAGAAATCAGTTGCATTTTTATACACTAACAATGAAACAGAAGAAAAAGGAATTAAGGAATCGATCCCATTTACAATTGCACCAAAAACCATGAGAGAACTAGGAACAAACCTAACCAAAGAGGTAAAGCATCTGTACTCCAATAACTCAAAACATTTATGAAAGAAATTGAGGACGACACAAAGAAATGGAAAAACATGCCATGCTCATGGATTGGAAGAATAAATATTGTTAAAACGTCTATGCTACCCAGAGTAATCTACACATTCAATGCAATCCCTATCAAAATACTATCAACATTTTTCACAGAGCTGGAACAAATAATCCTAAATTTTGTATGGAACCAGAAAAGACCCCGAATAGCCAGAGGAATGTTGAAAAAGAAAACCAAAGCTGGTGGCATCACAATGCCAGACTTCAAGCTATATTATAAAGCTATAATCATCAAGACAGTATGGTACTGGCACAAAAACAGACATAGATCAATGGAAGACAATAGAGAAACCAGAAGTGGATCCTCAAATCTATGGTCAAATAATCTTCAACAAAGCAGGAAAGAATATCCTATGGAAAAAGAACAGTCTCTTCAATAAATGGTGCTGGGAAAATTAGACAGCCCCATGTAGAAGAATGAATCTGGATCATTTTGTTACACCATACACAAAGATAAATTCAAAATGGATGAAAGACCTAAATGGGAGACAGGAATCCATCAAAATCCTAGAGGAAAACATAGGCAGCAACCTCTTTGACCTCAGCTGCAGCAACTTCTTGTTAGACATGTCTCCAAAGGGAAAGGAAACAAGGGCAAAAATGAACTACTGCATGGAGGACTGGGTGTTATATAAAAACAATGAATCATGGATCACTACATCAGAAACTAATGATGTATTGTATGGTGACTAACATAACATAATAAAATAAAATAAAATTTTAAAAAAATGAACTATTAGGACTTCATCAAGATAAAAAGCTTCTGCACAGCAAAGGAAACAGTCAACAAAACAAAAAGGCAACCTACAGAATGGAAGAAGATATTTGCAAATGACATATCAAATAAAGGGCTAGTATCCAAGATCTATAAAGAACTTATCAAACTCAACACCGAAAAAACAAATAATCCAGTCGAGAAGTGGGCAGAAGACATGAATAGACATTTCTCCAAAGAAGACCTACAAATGTCCAACAGACACATGAAAAAA